>NC_132905.1:94268046-94569391 GCF_047675955.1 Chlorocebus sabaeus | reverse complement strand
GGTTTTCTTGCGACGATCTTAACTTTGCCAGTAATCATTTTCTCTCTGATAGGTTTGAATATATTTCTCTGGCTCTGTGATAACCTATAATTTCATATAGGCAAGACATGGGTTTCTTTCCTGCTTGACTTGTAATCTTTCTAGAATCCAAGGATTCTTGGCTGTTTGTCAGTTCTAGAATTTCCTTCAGGTTTTATCCCTTCAAATATTGTCTCTTCTGTTATCTTCTTCCAGGTCTCCTATTAAAGAGACATTGGAATTTATCATTCTTTTCTTTGTATCTCCTAACTTTTCTTTCATATTGCCCACCTCTACCCCTCTGTGTTATGCTTTGGGTGATTTCATCAAATCAGCTTTTTTTCCTCACTGTTCCTTTTTCTTCTGTGTCTACTCTGAAGTTTTGTTGAGTTTTTTTTTTTTTGGATCTGCTTTCAAAATCCAAATTTGTTTATTATAATTTAATTATATACCTCTGAAATTCATATGTATTGTTGCTTTCAGATGATTCAAAAAAACACAAATCCATCAAGTCTTTTGCTTCCTTTCTGTGGTGGGCTCTGGTCTGTGTGAGGAACGTTCCCCTTTGGTTACACTGATTTCCTTTGATCCCCATAGCCCACTCCTTCTACCTTCCTCCATCATTAGAAATGTGCTAACGTGCATCTTTCTGTGTTTTCGTACAATGCATATTGTTGTTTTGTTTGCATGTGGGTTTCAGTTTACATCATCAAGTTGTATTATCCATCTTCATCCATACTATGTTTCTGGAAGTTTTACACATCACTTCTTGAAAATGAAATTCCCGATACCTAACCACTGCACTGTACTCTGTGGTCTCTGTACAGCACATTTTATGTATCCCCTTCCCAGAGATGGATTCTAAAATTGACCAACAACCCCTACCACACATCTTGCTGTGTCCGGAATTTATTCCTTTATGTGGGTTCTTGGTCTCTCTGACTTCAGGTGTGAAGCCGCAGACCCTTGTGGTGAGTGTTACAGCTCATAAAGGTAGTGCGGACCCAAAGAGTGAGCAGCAGCAAGATTTGTTGTGATGATGGAAAGAACAAAGCTACCACAGCGTGGAAGGCGACCTGAGCAGGTTGCTGCTGCTGGCTCAGGTGGCCAGCTTTTATTCCCTTATTGGCCCTGCCCACATCCTGCTGATTGGTCCATTTTACAGAGCACTGATTGGTCCATTTTACAGAGTGCTGATTGGTGCGTTTACAATCCTTTAGCTAGACACAAAAGTTCTCCAAGTCCCCACCTGACCCAGAAGCCCAGCTGACTTCACCTCTTATTGCTACAGTGAACATCCTTGAACTTGTCCCTTTCTGAATCTGTGTCAGAGTTTCTCTGGGAGATTCACAGAAGGGTTTAACTAGATACTGCCAGGTAACTCTACGTTGTGGCTGTGTTAGCCTGCACTCTCTTTTTCTCAGTGCATGAGGGTTCCTCTGTTCCTAATATAGTCACCCACCCTTGCAAATACCTGGTTTTCTAATTGTTGATAGATGCAAAGCTATAAAAAGATATCTCATTATCTTAGCCCTTTTTATGATTATTAGTTAATTCTAGGATTTTTGAAATAATTTATTTGAACCTTATGTAAAAATTGCCCAATCTTTTGATTGCGTTCCTGTGGGACTTCCTGTCTTCTGTTTGATTTTCAGGAGTTCTATATATATTGTAAGTATTAAATTTTGTTGATTTTAGATGTTGTAGATATCCTCTCCTATTCTATCACTATGTTAACTTGTCTCTGTTTTCCTGTGTTAAACAGAAGCCCATGGTTTTTCTTAAATGATTTTTTGAATTATAATTTATATACAATCAAAGACATTGATAAGTTTTTAGCTTAATATGTTTTGTCATTTGAACACACCCATGTTGACACCACCTAAAACAAGATGTAGAACATTCAGTTAACTGTCCCCAAAGAAGGTTCCCTTGCTCCTGTAATTATCAGTGTCCTGGCCTGCACCCAACTCAGATGCAATCCTTTCTGATTTCAACACAAATTGGTTTTACCTGTTATGTAAATAGAAGTAAGCAGTATATATTCTTAGGTACCTGGTTTCTTCTTTTAAATTATAATACTTCTGAAATTCACACATGTTGTTGTTGGTTTCAGAAATTTGTTTCTTTTTCTAAACATTTTTTCCCTATTCTGTTGCCAGGCTTTTGGGCTGTTTCCAGGGTTTGACTAATAGGAGAAAGGCTCTTATGAGTATTTTTGTAGAAGCCTTTTTGTGAACATATGTTAGTATTTCTCTTGGGTAAATACTAAGAGTGGGATGGCATGTTTAACTTTATAAAACTTCTAAAAGGTACCACTTAAACTCTTGCCAACAATAGCTCTTGTTGCTCCATATTCTCTCCAACTTTTCATTCTAACAGCATTTTAAGTTTTAACCAATATAGTGTATATGAAATGGTATTGTATTATTGTTTAAATTTGTCTTTAATTATTAATGATGCTGTTCCATGTGCTCATTGGACATGATGTATCTTCTTCTGTGAAGTGACAACTCAGATCATTTGCCTAATTTTTCTTGGGTTGCCTTCTTACCACTGAGTTGCAAAAGTTTTTTTTTTTCTTTTTTTGTGTATTTGAGTATGAATCTTTTGTCAGGTATAATATTTTGTTTTTAATTTGCAGCCTGCCTACCTATTTATTTTATTAGTGATGCCTTTCAATTAGCAAATTTAAAAAACTGATGAAGCCTAATTCTTTTAATTTCTTTATGATCAGTGCCTTTTTATCTGTTTGCAAAATTTTTGTCTATCCCAAGATCTCAAAGATACTCTCCTAGACTTTCTTTTAGAAAATGTATGGTTGCGGCTTTTATATTTAGGTCTTAAGATCCATCTCTGGTTAATTTTAACATAAGGAGTGGAGTCAGACTCAAGGTTTATTTTCCTCTGTCTATTTATCTGATTCTTACAATGTTATTTATGAAAAAGGGTTTCATCCCCCTCATCTAATTGGCTTTGCACCTTGGTTCTTAAAAATAGTCATGTATGTATAGATCTCTAGTCTATTCCCTTAATCTAATTGTCTGTCTTATGCTAAAACTACACTGTCTTAATTATATATGGTTGTTCTAGAAATCAAATTATATAATTGTTTTGAGATGGTAGTGATTACTAATGTCTTATTGCAGTCTTAAAAATGAGGTACCTTAGCCAGGCACGGTGGTGGGTGCCTGTAATCCCAGCTACTCAGGAGGCCGAGACAGGAGAATCACTTGAACCCGGGAAGTGGAGGTTGCAGTGAGCCAAGACCGTGCCATTGCACTCCAGCCTGGGCGACAGAGCAAGATGCCATCTCAAAAAAATAAATAAATAAATAAATAAAAAATCAGGCACCTTATGTGATTCTCTTTTTAACATTGTTTGACTTTTGAAATGTATTGTCTTGCCGTGCTGCACTTCCTAAGACTTCTTGTACAATGTCGAATATTGATTAGAAGTGACTAAAAGTGATGAGTGAATACCTTTGCCTTGTTCCTAACCCTAAGGGGAATGTTTGCAACAATTCAGTGTTAGATATCATGTTATTTATATATCTTCTGTAAATGCCCTTTATTGGATTGTGAAAGTTCTCTTTTATTCTTAGTTTTCTGAGGATTTCTCATAAAAGGAGCTAAATGTTGTCAAATGCTTTTTCTGCATGTATTGAGATAATTATATAATTTTTCTTCTTTAATCTGTTAAGAAATGAATTATTTTGACTGATTGTTAATGTTAAACCAATTTTGTATGCAAAAATAAACTTGATATGGTCATGACCTGTTTTTCTTTTTAAGTTTATAGCATCCAGTTGCTAATATTTTAATAGATCTTTGTATATTGGACCATTAGAGATATTTTTCTTTTTCCTTAAACTTATATGTCTTTTGTAGGTTTAATATCTGGGTTGTGCAGTCTCAGAAAATCATTTGGGAAGTGTTCCCTCCTCCTCTATTAAAAAAAATTATGAAGGGTTGGTAATTGTTATTATGCCTTCCTTAGATATTGACATCTGGTCTGGAATTTTTTCTTTTATGTTTTTGTTTTATTTTATGGGAAGGCTTCTGATTACAAATTCCATTTCTGTAACAGGTATTAGGCTCTTTAGATGTTCTATTTTTTCTTGCATCAGTTGTGATAAAATGTATTTTTAAAGGAATCTGTTTTATATAAGTGGTTAGATCTTCATTGGCATGGCGTTATGATATTCCTTTATCTTTAATATCTGTAGAATCTGGAGAGATGCTACTACTTTTATTCTTGATATGAATTCTTCTCATTTTTCCTTTTTTCTTGAACAATTTTCTAGAAATATACCAATTTTATTAAGCTTACTTAAAACAACTTGTCACATTGTTAATTTTCTTTTATGTGTTTTCATTTTATTTCTGCTTTTTATTATTTCCTTTCTTATATTTTAGTTGTTTTTCTTAGTTTATTAAAATCTAAATTTTTGTATTTTACAACTAATTATTTTCAATTCAAGTAGGGAATTACAGCTACGAATCTCCTTACATGCACTACCTTCACTGCATTTCGCATTTTGATACGTTGTGTTTTCATTTTCATTCAATTCAAAATTTATTTAATTTTTCCATGTGGTTTTTCTATAGGTCATCATCTGTTTGGAAACATGTTGTTTAATTTTCAAATATTTGAGTAGTTTTAAAGCTATTTATTTTCATTTATTTCAATATTTATTTATTTATTTGAGACAGAGTCTTGCTCTGTCGCCCAGGCTGGAGTGCAGTGGTGCCATCTCACCTCACTGCAAGCTCCACCTCCCGGGTTCACGTCATTCTCCTGCCTCAGCCTCCCAAGTAGCTGGGACTACAGGCACCACCACCACGCCCAGCTAATTTTTATATATTTAGCAGAGACAAGGTTTCCCATGTTAGCCAGGATGGTCTCGATCTCCTGACCTCGTGATCCACCCACCTCGGCCTCCCAAAGTGCTGGGATTACAGGCGCACGCTATTGCGCCTGGCTAATTTTTTGTATTTTTAGCAGGGACTGGGTTTCACCATGTTAGCCAGGATGGTCTGGATCTCCTGACCTCATGATCCACCCGCCTCGGCCTCCCAAAGTGCTGGGATCAATTTTAGTATTGTTGTTTTCAGATATCATGCTTCGTATGAGTTTTATCATTATGATTTGCTGAGGAATTTTTCATGTTGTAGAATATGATTCATCTGAGAAAGTGTTTCGAAAGGGTACAGTTGTTGAGTGGAGTATTCTATTAAAGATAATTATGTAAATTTTGTTGACAGTATTAAAATCTCCTATGTTCTTTGATTTTTGATTTACTTGTTTTATCAGTTATAATGAGAGTCATGTTAAAATCTTCCATGGTGAATGTGAGCTTTTAAAAAGCAATATTCTTCCTTTAGTGCTGTCAAGTTTTTTATCTTGCATTTTGAATCTCTCTATTAGGTTCATACACATTTAAGATCATTACTAATTCTTGATGGAGTGACTCTTAGCATTATAATATACTCCTTTTTCTCTTTGGGTTACTATTTGTCTTGATTTGTACTCAGTCAGATACAAACATAGCCGTCGAGATTTATGATGCATACTGGTTGGATAGTACGTCAGTTTTCAACATTTTATTTTCAAATATCTGTCTCTTTATGCTCTAAGTGTTTCTTGTAAAAGTCATTTATTTGAAACTTATTTTGAATCTATTAGGCGGTGTTTAGTTCATTTATATTTAATGTAATTATCAATACAATTGTATTTAAGTATTTTATCAGTATGTGTTCCTCTTTCTTACTTCCCACCTTATTTTGCATAATCCAGTAATTAACTTTTTAAATACACTTTGTGTTATTTTTCAGGAGTTTGCTAGAAATTACAGTATGTATACTTAACTATCATAGTCTAATTTTCAACTATACTAAAAAACTAAGACTATCACAATTACATAATTCTGTTGTCTCATTCTTTATATTCTTTTGTTTTACTGTATTCTATAAAACTTATAACACATTGCTACTGGTTGTGCTGAAATGTGTGTGTATATATATATATATACACACACACACACACACACATTTATACACACACACCACACATATAGGTTGAGTATCCCTTATCCCAAATGCTTGGTACCAGAAGTGTTTTAGATTTCAGACTTTTTAGGATTTTGAAATGTTTGCATTATATACTTACTAGTTGAGCATCCCTAATCCAGAAATGTGAAATTCTTCAATGAGGATTTCTTTTGAATGCCATGTTGGATCTCAAGTAGCTTCATATTTTGGGCCAGGTGCGGTAGCTTACACCTGTAATCCCAGCAGTTTGGGAGGCTGAGGTGGGTGGATCACCTGAGGTCAGGAGTTTGAGACCAGCCTGGCCAACATGGCAAAACTTTGTCTCTACTAAAATGAGAATATTTCAGATTTTGGATATTTGGACTGCAGATGCTCAAGCTTTAATATATGTTTAATGTATTATGCAAACATGTATGTATACACACACACACATGCATATTAAGTATAATAAATAGGTCTTTTATTTTTACCTTTATGTTATACTACCTGTGAGTTTCATTCTTTCCTGCAGATCTGAGCTTCTATCATGTATCATATTCTTTCAGCCTGCATTTCTTGAAGCATTTCTTGGAGCACAGGTTTTTTGGCTAAAAAAATCTCTGAGTTCTTCTCTAGCTGAAAATGTTTTTACTTAGCTTTCATTTTTTTAAAATTGATACATATTAGATGTCCGTACCTTCAGGATACATGTTACTTTTTGAAGCATTCATATCAAGTGTAAAGATCAAATCAAGGTAATTGGGATATCTATCACCTTGAATATTCGTATTTATGGGAAGAATATTTGAATTGCTCTCTTCTATAGCTTCTATTTTTTATTGATACTTTGACTAAATATAGAATTCAATATAGAATTCTATATTGATAGGTTTTTTTTCAGCATTTTGAATTTTTTTTCCATTGTGAGAAACTCAGCCATCATTCTTTTCATACTTCCCCTAATATAACATGGGCTATGTTTTCTTGCTTTTTTTTTTTTGAGAGGGAGTCTCACTCTGTTGCCCAGGCTGGAGTGCAGTGGCCGAATCTCCGCTCACTGCAAGCTCCGCCTCCCGGGTTCACGCCATTCTCCTGCCTCAGCCTCCCGAGTAGCTGGGACTACAGGCGCCCGCCACCTGCCCAGCTAGTTTTTTGTCTTTTTTGTACAGATGGGGTTTCACCGTGTTAGCCATGATGGTCTCGATCTCCTGACCTTGTGATCCACCCGTCTCGGCCTCCCAAAGTGCTGGGATTACAGGCCTGAGCCACTGCACCCAGCCTTTTCTTGCTATTTTTAAGGTTTCTTTTTAATTATTTTTTAATTTTAAGGTTTACGTCTGATGTACCTACGTGTGATTTTTAAATAACTTTTTGAAAACTTATCAGGTTGTGGTTCGCTAATCTTCTTGGGTATGTATGTTGTTGTATTTCGTTAACTTAAAAAATATTGGCCCTTATCTCTTAAAATATTTTTTCTCCTGTATCTCTCTTCTTCTTCTGGGATTCCAATTGTTTATATTGCTTGATATTTTTACACAGGTCATGGATGCTTTGTTTTATTTTTTCATGTTTAATTTCTTTGCATTTTATTTTAGATATTGTTTATTGGCCTGCCTTTGATTCTTTTTCCTTCTTTGTCCAGTCTGCTATTAAGCCCATCAGATGAATTCTTCCTGCCCAATATCATATAGTTACATCCTGATATTTCCATTTGAATTTTGCTTTCACTGTTTGCATCCCATGCTGTAGTTCTTCATCTGTTCACACGTGTCAGTATTTTCCTCTAGAGCCTTCATCACAGCTACAAAGTTCCTGAGTGATAATTCAAACATCTGGGCCATTTCCATATTTGTTTCTGTTAATGATTTATCTTTTAAACATGGGCCTTGTTTTCTTGTTTCTTTGTGTGTCTTCTGACTTTCTACTTTATGCTAAACATTGTGTCCAGATTGAAGTAAGAAATATTTACCTTGTCCTTGCAGGAAGGACATGCTCCTTCGGTTGGGCTGATGATGGGGGGCTGAGTCAGTCTGACATGTGGTTGGGCTCCGCTGCAGAGTTAGGGTCCTGAGCTAGAGTTTCTTTACCTTGGGTTCACATGGTGTGAAGGTGGGGTCACAGCTTTGCCTTCAGAAGGGCTTGGGATCTGAGCACCAGCCAGACTCTTTGGATCTTTGTGCTTTACTGACCAGTAACCAGCTTTCCAAACTGTGGGAGATCTCTTTCTGCTTTACAGCTTGCCTGCCAGCTCTTTGAGCTTCTGGGGCATTCTCTTTGTTCTCTAGACCTGTTCTTGACTTTCTGTACCAGGGGAGATCTCTTTTTGCATCAATACACTGCCCTCAGCCTTTGAAGGCCACTGCAGGAGTACTTGGGGAATGAAGAGACCCATCTCAGTTCTCCTGCCCTTATCCCAGCTCTTGGCATTCATTTTGTTCACTACATTTGTCCTTGCCTCTTTACATTCATACCATCAACTTTTTTTTCTGTTTGCTAATTCTATGTTCTGTATATTATTTTTATATTTTAAATTTGTATCTTGCTCTCTTGACATCTGAAATCCAGTGTAAACACAGAAAAAATAAATAAGTAGGAAAAACCCCAAGTTCCCTAAACCTTAACTAAGGAAGTCATTTCTAATTTATACATAGTTGAAGCTTTTGAAAGGTCTGATACAGCTCTGGTACAAGGGAGGTATGTCAGTCAGGGTCCACTACAGACACAGAACCAGTAAATTATATAGAGGACAGATCGAGATCTGAAGAGGAAGTGTGGGAAGTGTTTTTAGCAATTGGCAATTGGTGTAGCAACTGTGGGGCCGGGCTGAGAGTGTCTGAAATCCGTAGGGTGGGCTGTCAGAAAGGACGGGCTAAAACTCCCAGGCGGGAGCTGATGCCACACTCCACAGGAGCAATTTCTTCTTTCTCAGGGAAGCTTCAGTTTTGCTCTTAAATCTTTTCAACTGGTTGAATGAGGACCACACAAACTATCAAAGACAATCTCCTTTACTTAAAGTAAATTGATTATAGCTGTTAACCACACCTACAAAATAACTTTCATAGCAACACCTAGATAAAGGTTTCATCGAATAACTGGAAACTATAGCCTGACCTGGTTGATACATAAAACTGTTACCACAATAAGTAAGGGTCTGTTCCACAATGTGGCACAGTATGTGTTAAAGAATAAACTCTAAGGAAGAAAATAAATGGAAGCAAGAAAATGAAAGGGCTCTGAATCCTGACATCATCCAACAGCGAGGCACCCCAGGGCCAGCTCTCCTGCACAGTGGGTATGTCTGTGTCCAGTTGAGGGACCCTCCTGCACCCTGTGACTCTCCCTTCTTGTTAGCCCCAAAGAAATGCTACTAGGCAGGGGGATAAACACCCTATCTGGGATTAGGGATCAGCTGTTACTGGAGTTGCCTGAAACAGCCAGCTGCCCAGCACCTGGAGACGCTGAGGCCTGTGGGAATATGCAGGTCCTGCTGCCAAGGGAAGAGGCCTCGCGCTGCAGCCCTCGTGGTAGCAGAAAGGAGGACCCCCTTCTTCCAGTTGGCTCGTTGTCTAGCATGCCCTGAGTGAGCTCCTGGGGCCACTCTCATATCATTCTGCCCACCGCACAAAATTGTCTGCTTATAGGGCAGACATCAAAATGCTGGTATTTTATTCTTAAAGTGTAAGATTATTATTTATTTTTATTTTGCCTTTCTACCCATCTGTATTTACTAAAACTTTTACAATGTGAATATATTAATTCTGTAGTAAAAAGCAATGTAACTTCCAGCATTTTAAATAAAAATGGAGACAAGTTTATATTCCCTAAGGAAGAAAATATCATTTTTAATATTTTGTAGTTTCCGTAAGTCTCCACATACAAATACCTTAAGCATCTCCTTAAATGTACAGCCTGGAGTGTTTCTGTGGCTGCAGTGGTCTTTGGGAAGGACAAAAAACACCCTAAGACCTGGGGGAATTCCTTTTTGGAGGCAATGGGGTAGCTTATATAATCAGAATATTGGAAATGATTAATCTAAATTCATTGTCTTTTTTCAACTAGACCAGCAATCTTAAAGAAAAAATATATATTTTAACCATGCTAACACACTGTGCTTTAATAAGGATAGACAAGTAACTTTTCTAATATGCTCTCTTTCTTCTTGCTTCTTGGAAAACTGTCAGAATGGTATAAAATTTAGAGTAAGATGTTCTGACTTACAAAAGAATTTGATATGGGAAGAAGGGGGGTGGTACATATGTATACCCTATCCATTGCTGAATGCTTCAATCAAACATAGTTTACATATCAGAAATGGAAAGAGAAAGAGACAGGAAAACATACTTATTAGTCTACACTATCAAGAACACTAGAGGCAGAGGTTGCAGTGAGCGGAGATCGCGCCCCTGCACTCTTGCCTGGGCGATAGAATGAGACTCAGTCTCAAAAAAAAACCAACCAAACAAACAAAAATATACTAGATCAAGAGTGGTAGTTTTGTAGAGAATAAATTCTTATAGAAAGGAAAATCCTAAAGAGTGAATTTTAATGTTTTTCAAACTAGTGTTTCTGGTAATTTTCAAGTCCATTAAATTTAACGAGAAACAGTCACTGAGTGCTTATGTTATGCCTGACGCTCGTCTGAGTTTGGGAATGCTAACGCATTAGCAAACAAAACATCCCAACCCTTGACTTTGTGGAGCTGGCATTCCCGTGAGGGGAGACAGATGATGGGCCTAATGAGTGAGTCCGTTGTAGAATATGTTCAGAGTGGTAAGTAGCGGGAATGAGATGAGGAGGGGCGTTTGGTGTGTATGGATAATTATAGAGACAGATGTTTGTCTGTGTTCCTTGAAGTGGGGCTTCTTTGGTTTAGTGCATTTACTAGTGGATAACTAATAAGAATGGCTGCGGTCCCTTAAGCCTTATTTCACCTGGATGTCCATCCTCTTCCAGAGTGGATTGTTGTTATTTGGTGCGGAGAGGAGATGCAGAAACGCAGAGCTCTGGCTGTGTCCTGAGCTCTAAACCAGCCGCTTTCATTTCCATTTCCCTCATCTCAGCAAGGAAGACAAGGGGGCATTAAGCAGCTAGCTACCTTGCACAAAGGTCATTCAATTAATGGGTGGTGGAAGACCGGGAGGCCCCAAAGCCAGGACCAACTATTCGCTAGGCACGGTAAGTTCAGTATCTGAAACCAGGATATGTTTTGGAGCCCATGAAAATGTTTTAATTTCTTTTAAAATCGGAAAAACATACATAATCCAGCCTGATCGTATGTGTCTTTATACTTACAGAGTCATAAAATGTAGTCCTCACGGATTTTTATGGAGGAAGGACCCCTGAACATCTTAATATGGCCCTGCTCATGTGTCTTTCATAATTCTGTTGCCTACACCCCTTCTGCTTGTTATTTCTTGGCATTTCTTCTTCACACTGAAAGGATGCTTGTGCTTATGAACTTGGATCATCTTCAACCTGTGTCCATCCCCACTTTCCTGTGTCTCACAGAGGGCCAGTGAAGCCAAGGTTGTTGTCACCAAGTATGATGCTCAGCATTTGGTAGGGTACAACACGTATTTGTTCAATGAGTGAATGAATGAGCAAATACATGAATACATGAGTGGAGGAAGCTGGCAATACCAGTGGTGGTGGTGGTGGGGATATTTACTTATCTTCCTAGCAGACTTTCTTTCAAAGAAATGTGGCATCAACCCACTGAATGTTCCAGCCAATGAAATTATTTTCAAAGCATTCTGTGTCACAAAACCCATACCGCTCTGAACTAAAGGGAGCATTATAAATAATCTGAAACTCAGTTAAATATAAGTTTGCTAAATCCAATGTATGATAAATTCAAATTACTTTTGCATAATGAATAATGCGTTGGGTGCTGAGGAGCAGTGTGAAAAGCTAAATTGTGATAAACCCAAGCTTGCAAGAGTCAGCGAGCGTCTGGAGAGTCTTAAACTACTTAGGTGCAGTTGAAGGTCAAAAGTTCAGCGATGTCTGGCAGAGTAGCTCACGTGGGATTCCCTTGAGTATGTTATTAAGATTTTATGATATTACTTTCAATGTCTTGTCTTCTCTGGGTAATGGCTGATAAGCATGTTTCAGGCCATGGCATTCTTACTATGACGTCCCAGGAGGGACTTCCCAGCATCACTGGCCGTCTAGGATGGCCGTTTCTGAGTGTCAGCAGTGCCAAACCTGCCCTGTCTCCCAAAGCATGTGCTTACAGCAGGCTAAAGAGAAAGCCCTGAAACATGAAGTGTAGGACAATAATAACATATGTGAAAGAGGGAAAAGGATGACATCTGAATGATTGATTTAGTGGAGAGGGTGGCTAGAGCTTGGCTTAAATCTAGACTTAAACACCTACCCTTGTGGTTTGAGAATTCATGTTTTAGTTATCCTTATGTGCCCTTTCTCATGAAGCTTCTCTTGGCTGGGGCGTAAAGTTGATATCGATGGGCACATGTTGGTTCATGCATCAGTGCTGGGGGACCTGCATGTGTGGAAATGACAGGAGTAACAACAGTCTAATTTTACAAATAAACTGGGACCCTGAAGTTTTGGTAGCAGACATTTGTGATTCCCTCTGTGTAGTTGCAAGTGATTCACCTGGCAGTATTTTCCCTCTCTTGAAGTTGAATCCCCCTTTCCATGTGATGTTAAGGATGTGTGTGGATAGGCAACATGGCCCTTCTTCAGATAAGACACTTGGCTGCTGGCTGCTGTTCTGGGACATCTTGAAGCCCCCGAGGCACTGAGTGTGAATATTTGGGTGCTGATGATAATTCAGAAGCTATTTAGAAGGTAGGGACAGCAACGGAGTTTTGCAGAAATTAATTCCAATGTAAGTGTGATATGTCACTTATCTAAGGGTGTTCCTTATGTGTGACCTATTTCTATGACATCAGTGGCATGAGGCTTCTCCGTGAACACATTAATATCTTGGCATTCTTTGGTTGAGATTAGCATCAGTCAGAAGCCGTGGATAGGCTGGAGTCAGCTCAAAGACCCCAATCACGTATCCTGATCCCTGAGAGTTTATTATCTAGTCACAGGTGGCTTCCCTGTTCTATAAGAGTAGGACTTCCTCTTCATGGTCTTCTTCGAGATACTTGGTGCTGTCTCTGTATAATTTCCCTAAATGGCTTCTCAACTGTCAAGAGATGTAAACCCTATTAGCCGCATTGACCATTCAGCCGTAGACACCCAGTAGCCACGGCGGGTAGCAGAGCAAATCTGGCTGGAGAGAAGAAGCCGGTACCTCGGCTAGTGGAAGGCAGCAGGCGTACAAAGGCTGCACTTCTTGGTTCCTGTCTTATGTCTTTACTTTGTTGTCTTTACAACATGACCTTAAAGTATTTCGGAAACAGCACCGTGTTGGGTCACGTGTGTCAGGGGAGCAGCACCCTCCCCTCCAGCTCTGCCCGAGATACCTGGGTCTCTTCCCCTCCAGTCTCCAGGTGCCCACCTGGGAGGCACAGGGAGCAACTAGGTCCATGTAGCACACCTTGCTGGGACACCGATTCTCCTTTTGCCAAGCAGCTTCTCACCCTAATTAGGTATTAAAATAAAGTTGCATTTGTTATGGATAGAATGTGGCTTTGTGTGTTTTTAAGGCAAAACACAAAATTTTAGGAAATTTTATTTCTTGACTGACAGGATAGGACACGGAAGGGTCTAGCCTTGGCAGGTTCCCGTTTCGCATGCTCATTCCATTTAGTCTTGAAAACAATCCCATGAGTAGAGACAGACTTAGAGAGAGGAACAAAGTGGAGGCAGGGTTGGCAGGATGCAGGCGAGGTAGTTGGTGCTGTCCTCAGCCCTTAGTCCATGTCCCAAAACAGGTCAAAGGAAGGCCAGAAGTATTGATAGAAAAGTGGAAGAAGGAATTGGGTGGTAGGAGGGCAACGCTGAGTAAATAAAGCAATGCTACCTCTTCCCTCTAGCTTCTTTGTGTGCATAATCAGAACAGTTTCTCCAAATACTTTCTGGCATCTGTGAAGAATTTGGAAGAGACAAACGTACCATTGTTTTCATTTATGTTCCTCGCCGGAAAATTCATACTCTAAAATCATTGTTTTTTCCCCTGAAGATGGTCTGTTTTGAAGAGTTCCCTAAGCACTTTGTTTCCAGTGGTTAACTGTGTACTTCCCTCTAACACAAGATTTTAAGGGAAAGAAACTACCAAAGATGTTTTATGGTGATTTCTTTTTCCGTATTTAGGACTGCTGACCAAGCACATTTATTGTGGTTATCATTAAATGTTTGACATTTATGAACACCAGGGCACAGAGCAGGCGTCTCTCAGATGGATTGGAAGCCTGAGAACCAGGAGGTTTCAGCCACGTGCCTTCTGCATGGCTGGCCTTGCTCACAGCTCTGCTCTCACTCTGCCTCCCTTCTCCCCTGAAATGTGCTTTTCATAGGAGGTTCTTTCTGTTCTGGTTTTCCGGTTTTTATGGCTTTGCTTCTAAACATGCAATTGAAAGTTACAAGTTACTAAATCAGCTAGAATTCTTCATTCACCAAGAAATTTTGTTTCATACATATATACATATATAAAAAACTATATATATACACATATATAACTATATATAAACAAATATATAACCATAAACATATATAACTATAAACAGACATATTTTGTTTTATATAGAAACAAATATATATATTTTATTTTTTATATATATAAACAAATATATTTGTATGTTTTATACATATATAAACAAATATATGTATGTTTTATACATATATAACTTTTCATACATACATAATCTTTTATACATATATATGTATTTGTTTGTATGTGAAATATATATATATATATTTCACAATATATTCTGGAACTTCAATCCAGAAATTCTCAGAGTTCCACCAGATCAATGATAATACTACATATATTTCAAAATATAGGTAGTGTTTCTGCTACTTCTCTATAATATGTTAGTAGATCTCTTGATCTCAGGTGACTTCAAGCTGGGGGACAAACGTCTTTGTTTAGCAAGGACAGAGAAGTTAACCAGTTGCATAACTTTTGGTGAACAGAGTGAGAGAGTCCTGGACAAACCAAGACAAATGGTCGACCTGTGAGTGGTTTCAGTTTGCAAGAACACACTGGCAGTTTTGACATTTTGAGATGTGGTGGCTCTCCTAGATAGTAAACTCTCTTCCACTTCTGTGTAAGCTTTTCTCAGGGATAACTCAGTCTGCTTCAGCAAACCCGGGCCGTTGTCTCTATCAGCCAAATTCTGCACGTGCACCCTCTGAACCTAAAATAAAAATGGAAATAAAAGAAAATAAGATGCTTTGTTTTTGCATCTCTCTCTCCTAGCTGTTGACTTTTAGTGTGTGTTGTGCAGGTGACAGACATCTCCCTGCCCTTTCTGTCTCTGGTCCTTTTTCTAGGGAAGGATCCAAGTAGTTTTTGTGAGCATTGCAGCCAGGGATCATTTCCTCTTTCCCTTTTAGGGCTATAATACTGACCTCCAGCAGCACTGGGTACTGAAATACAGGGCTCTGGCTTTCCGAGTCTCATAGACGTCGCAGAGCGTCTGGTTTAAGATCTGTATAATTTTCTGTAATTATATTCAATTGCTCACTCAATCTCTGATCACTTTCTAATGAGCTGTTATTTTCAGAGGTAGTAGAAAAATCAGTTCAGGAAGAGATGATGATGTGAGAGAAATAAATAGCAAATGACTAGTGAGGAGAAATTACACAGTAAACATGATGCTGAGCTTTCTCCAAGTGAGTGCTGCGTCTAGGGAGGTGTATTAGTCCATTTTCACATTGCTGTAGAGAACTGCCTGAGACTGGATAATTAATAAAGAGAAGAGTTTTAATTAGCTCACAGTTCCACATGGCTAGAGGGGCCTCAGGAAACTTAGATCATGGCGGAAGAAGAAGCAGGCATGTCTTACATGGCCTGAGAGAGCAGGTGAGAGAGCATGTGAGAGTCTGGGGAAAACTACCGTTTATAAAACCATCAGATCTCATGAGAATTCACTCACTATCGTGAGAACAGCATGGGGGAAGCCACCGCCTTGATCCAATCACCTCCCACCAGCTCTATTACTCAACACCTGGGGATTACAATCAAGATGAGATTTGGGTGGGGACACAAAGCCTAACCATATCAGGAGGGGTGTGTTAGTTGAGCAGACACAGAAAAGCAAAAAAAATGATAGCACAAGAGTGGAACACATCCCTTATAAGGAGAGGCCACGATGTGGGGAAAGTCAGTAACATGGACATATGGCTAGGTTTGTTTAGTGTTTGAAAATGCCACTGAAGTCACTTTTTAATAATGAAAAATATGTGAATTGAAGAGTTTAAAAGAGAAGTATGCCCAGATGTTATTTTAAAAATTGGAATGTACACACAGGGCCCCCAAATCTAGGCTGCCTTAGTATTTTTGCCCCTAGCTTTGTTTTCCCTTAAGTGACATCAGTAACTGCCAGTGTTCCCTCTGCATCTCCAAAACCAAAGACAGCTTAGTTCACTCAGTCTTGTCATTATTGTTTCATGAAAGCGTGTCATTGGGAGATCTGGGATCAGAACTAAGATTGAAACAAAAAAGGAAAGAGAAAGATGAGAAAACCATCTCGTTTTCAAAAACCTTCACAAACCCCACGTTTTATTAAAATATAAACCACTTGAAGAAAATCCAGAGGAAAACAGAGGAAATGAGGTATCATTCAATGAAGCAGAAGCTAAAGAGTGATCATATAAATTATCTCAAATAGCAGGTCAGGAAGCAGTGGCCTGCCACCGTGAAAACAAAGTTAGGGGAAATAGACAAATGAAACTAAGTGAGTTTACATTATTCCTAAGAACTTTTTGCCAGTGAGAAAATAATGGAACAACATGTAGTCGGCATACACACAGGAATCTATGTTTTGTAGGTTACACTTCAGAGGATTCATGTACCCTGAAAAGAACTGTTGTCTGTAGGGTAAGTTAAAACCAGAGGGTTCTAGATGCAGGCACATTGATTCTGAACTACTGGGTTGCCATTTTAAACTGTTACCACACCTATAGTTTAGATCATTAGATAGGTGTGGAAATGAAGCCTGGCTCCTTATCAATCCAAAGCCTATGCCCTTACCAAATACACTATACTATTTAATTTAATGTTGGTAATATTAGTCAAATTTAGCCATTTCAGAGTTTTCCTTCTTTCCCCAAAGCATCATTTGTCAATGTTTGTTAATGTACGACACTTAGTGTAATCCTCATAAACAAAGTGGACATCCTCAAATTCTGTTTTCTGGGATTTTTACATAAACATATGGTCCTTGAGCAATGATGGTTTGACTTTACTGTGACAATATTTGACTTTACTATGGGGTGAAAGTGATATGTATTCAGTAGAAACCATACTTCAGATTTAGAACTTAGATCTTTCCCCGGGCTAGCAATATGTTGTTCCATACTCTCTTTTGATTCTGGGCAGAGGCAGCGAGCTGCAATCCCCAGTCAGCTACACTGTCACGGGGGCAAAAAACCCATTCTCTATGATGCACTGTGTTGCCAGCTTTTTTTGGATGTGATTTTGCCCAACTGTAGGCTAGTGTGAGTGTTCTGAGCACATTTAAAGTAGGCTAGGCTAAGCTCCGATGTTTGGTATGTTAGGTGTATTAAATGCCTTTTTGGCTTATGATATTTTCGAGTTACAATGAGTTTCTCCAGACATAATCCCACTGTAAGTCGAGGAGTCTCTGTATTAACAATGGGTAGACTGAAAACACCGACGTGCACACCTGATTCAGTACGGATGGGGTGGACATCAGCATCAGGGTTCTTGTGAATATGCCCTGGGAACGTGGGGAATGTGATGTTGTGAAATCTGGAGCTGACCAGGAATTTCAGGATCATTCCCTCCAGCTTTCCGCCCCAAACAGGGGGTCCCCCTGGAGCCACCTGCCTACCTGACTGCTTATCTTCCAGCCTCTGTCTGAGCTTCTCTAGGTAGCTCCTGCATCCAGGGCAACTAATTTCCTGGAGCAACAGAAGAGCCTTCCTTGTATTGAGACAACATGCATGACCTCCCTGCAAATGCTGCCCTGTCTCCTGCGTCTTCACATCTTAGTGTACGAAGAGCCATAGTGGGTGGGAATTTGGGCACAAGTGTTGAGTTCAAAAGACATAAAAATTTAAAAGCACCAAAACAACCATTACAGAGTGAAAAAAATGTTATTAAGTATCTTAGAACTGCTTCATTTCAATAGATACTACAATAAGCTGGCTTTTTTATGATTTGTAGGTCCTGAATCATTGATATTTATGTTTGCAAATTTGTGTCTTTTGTGTAAATGAGATCCCAGAACTACAACATAAACTTCTAATGAACTCTATTTCTATACCTATGTGGATCATGAGAGGTGCTCAGATATGAGAGGATGTTTCTCTTAACCTTCTATTCTGCTTAAAATCATTTGTCTTCACTTACACTATCTCTAACTGGGAGAGTTCATTCTTCCAAATATGCTTATTCATGGTTTAATTGTATTGCATTACATCGCATTGCTCCATTGCATCTCCTACCTGTACATTTTAAGAGTTTCCACTTCAAATTTTGTTTCATTAGAAAGTTAACCTTAAAAAATAAAGCCTGTTTTCTGAAGTGCCACAGAGATTTTGTCAGAAGAAAATGTGACTGTCCTTTAATCGGGCACTGTTTTATGCACATAATAAAAATGATTTCTGCATGCTTATCAGATCTACATGTGGACTCATAAATTCACTTCATCCTGGCACACCTAGTGAAGGACATTCCTCCATGCCCTGTCAAGAATAATCAGGGTTTTAAAATCAATTCCAGTGATGATAAAAATAACGAGGATGGTTTGTGGAAAGGGACAAAAACTTGGTTAAAATAACATTGAAGGACTTACAATACACAGAGAGAAAGTGAACCATCTCTTTGAAAATAAATGTAAAGAAAATTTCTAATATTTGATTGATGCCTAAGCTATGAAGAGAACTATCAATGTTTCTGTCTTGCTCTAAATGAGATATGACTGGTGAGACCCCAGATTATTTGATTATCAGTTTGCAGACTGCTCTGTTTGTTTAAAACATATTCTGGTCTCTCATTCTATAGACTGACTTACTAGATAGGAGTCTGTGCTTTATAAGTAAAATTAACTTAGGTCATTTTAATAACAACTGATAAAGAGATAATCAAATGATGACATATTTTTCTCAGTGATAGAAATATGTGATGGAAAGTATCTGAGACAAACGAAAGAGATGGGAACTAATTTACCGAGGATCCTTGGATACTAGTCATGCAGGTGTACTTATATTATCTATGCAAATATACAAGGTCTTTTGAAAACCTTTCACATGCCCAAGATCAAATATATTAAATGAAGATACTGTAGATCAGTAAACAGGTATTGCTAACATTTGTAGCAAAACCCTGTTGATCCATATGGTTGGGTCTTTTTTGGCATGGCCTGGTGAGATGTCAGTGCGTGTGTATATATGTGTCAGTGCATCTTAGTTCATTTTGTGTTGCTATAACATAATACTTGAGACTGACAAATGAAGGAGAGATGTCTGCTTGGCTCATAATTCTGATGGTTGGAAAGTTTAAGATTGGGCATCTGTATCTAGTGAGGGCCTCCAGTTGCTTCCACTCATGACGAAAAGCAGAAGAGAAGTGGGCATGTACAGAGAGATCACATGGTGAAAAAAGGAAGCAAGAGAGAGAAGCCAAATAAGCCAGACTCTTTTTAACAACATACTCTCTCAGGAATTAATTCCCAAGAGAAGGGGAATGCACACCTGAGGGAGGGCATTAATCTATTCATGAAGAATTTTACCCCATAACCAGAACAGCTTCCACTTGGCCCCATCTCCCACCACTGCCACATTGGGGATCAAATTTCAATATGAGTTTTGCAGGGACAAACCATATCCAAACCATAGCAGTACATATTGATATACAGTTGACCCTTCAACGACATCGGTTTGAACTGTGCAGGTCCACTTATATGTGGATATTTTTCAGTGAAACTTACACTGGGTGTGCCTGCCTCTCCTGCCTCCCCTTCCACCTTCTCCACCCCTGAGACAGCAAGAACAACCCCTCCTCTTTTTCCTCCTCTTCCTCAGTCTACTCAATGGGAAGATGATGAGGATGAAGACCTTTGTGATGATCTACCTCCATTTAATGAGTAGTGCTATGATATGGATATTTGTTCCCTTCAAACCTCACGTTGAGATTTGATCCTGATGTTGGAGGTGGGGCCTAGTAGGAGGTATTTGGGTCTTGGGGGTGGATCCCTCATGAATAGGTTAATGCCATCCCTCAGGGGTGAGTGAGTTCTCACTCTGTGAGCTCCCTCCAGAGCTGATATTTAAAAAGAGTCTGGCACCTCCCCTGTCTCTCTGACTTCCTCTGTCTCCATGTGGTCTTCACACAGTTGGTTCCCCTTTGCCTTCCACCATGAGTGGAAGCTGTCTGGGGCTCTCACCAGATGCCCAGTCTTGAACCTTCCAGCTGTCAGAATTGTGAGCCAAATAAACTTTTTTCTTTATGAATTATTACCCAGACCTCTGTATGCTGTCATAGCAACACAAAATGGACTAAGACATATAGTAGCATATTTTCTCTTCCTTACAATTTTCTTAAGAACATTTTTTCTCTAGCTTCCTTTATTGTAAGAACACTGTATATAATACAGATAACATACAAAATATGTGTTAATTGACTGTTTTTGTTATCAGTTAGGCTTCCAATCAATAGCAAACTATTAGTAGTTAAGTTTTGAGGGAGTCAAAATTTATACATATATTTTTAACTGTGTGGGGAGTAGGCACTGTGACTTTGTTCAAGAGTAAACAATACATAGAATCTCATCTTCTGAATATTGTAACTATTATTAGATATGTCTTTCCTCAAAGGTGATTATTCTATATAGTGATTTGGTTTGGAGGTAGAAAAATGCAGAGAAATTTTAAGCAAATATTAAACATCACTCTTTCTTCTGTACTTTCTGTTTTTCTTACTGACAGAATTTTTCTGGAACATTTAACGTTATCTTCTAACAGGTACCTCTCTTACTCAACTTGTCCTCAAATAATTCCCCTACCTCAGTTGAGCTGTGTATGGTGGCTCACACACCTGTAATCCCAGCACTTTGGGAGGCTGAGGAAGGGGGATTACTTGAGGATAAGACTTCAAGACCAGTCAGGACAACATAGCAAGACCCCATCGCTGCAAAAAAATTTTAAAAATATTAGCCAAGCATAGTGGTGTGCCCCTGTAGTGCCAACTACTCAGAAGGCTGAGGCAAGATGATCACTTGGGAGCAGAAATTTGAGGTTATAGTGAGCTATGATTGCACTAATGAACTCGAGCCTGGGTGGCAGAATCAAATGCTGTGTCTTAAAAAACAAACAACAGAAAAAAAAACATTGATTTGAAATTTGACAAAATGTTCTGCATTCATATTTAGAATAAATGTTTTTTTGTTTTTTTTTTTTTTTGAGGCAGAGTCTCTCTCTGTCGCCCAGGCTGGAGTGCAGTGACCGGATCTCAGCTCACTGTAAGCTCCGCCTCCCGGGTTTACGCCATTCTCCTGCCTCAGCCTCCCGAGTAGCTGGGACTACAGGCGCCCGCCACCTCGCCCGGCTAATTTTTTGTATTTTTTAGTAGAGACGGGGTTTCACCGTGTTAACCAGGATGGTCTCGATCTCCTGACCTCGTGATCCGCCCGTCTCGGCCTCCCAAAGTGCTGGGATTACAGGCTTGAGCCACCGCGCCCGGCCTAGAATAAATGTTTTATAGGAGGAACTGAATGTGTCATTTTCTGTAATTAAATACAATATAATGTGAACTTAAAATTTCATTCTGATTCTTATTTTGGCATCATTAAAAAGTACTACTGGATCTTGATATTTAGAAGGTTTCAGAAGCCAATTACTAATGCCTCAGTAACTCGGTACTGTGTAAATGACATATCATTGGGTTCCGGTAATGAGGAATGACTATTTTTCTTTGGGTGTTACTATCAAAACATTTTTATAGGCATCTGTAAAATATCTGCCTGATTAAAGAGCTGTGTTTTAAATGCTCAAGATCACATGTGCTTTTTCCTTCCCTGTGTTCCCCAAGCAAATGGAATGCCATCTGGATTCTAGATTTGGCTTTCTCATGTAATGGATGTGAGACCCTGAGCTAGTTAATTAACATCACCAAGGCTTTCTGGAAAGTGAGGCTAGGAATGCCTGAATATTGAATTTAAAATATTCAAGTTAATAGTGTGTAAACTATAAAGGTTTTTGAAATATAAGGTGTTCATTTCACTCACTCATTCTTTGATTTGTTAATTCATCCACCATTTACTGAATGCCTTCTATGCACTAGATACTGGGCTTGGTGCTAGGTGCTGGAAAATTAATAAAACATTGTCTTTAAGGGGCTGACAATGTCATGGGGGAAATCACCAAGAAAATATACAATTTCAATACAATGTGTTAAGTGTTAAATTCCAGTACACCACGTTAATGGTTACAAAAAACACAAAAACAAAAACGAAATATTATAGGAACAGAGATTACACTTAGTATCCTCCAGAAGGTTACCAAAATCCATTTTATATTTTACATAGAGTTTGTTCTGCCGTCTTCTAAGAACACCTAAAAATAGGAATTACTTCTATAATTTTTAAAAATAATTTAGTGCAATACAGCATAGGAGGAGAGTATCTCTCCCACTATGTGAGTGGATAACCATCTCTGTAATATAAAATTTTCTGAGAATTGTAACTCATATTCTTTACTCAATACTATATTCAATACACAATGAAATTCCTGTTACTGTTGACTAGATGACTGTTGAAATTGGCTTATTTCCCCAAAATTGTCCGCAAGGTGAAAGACTTGAGGAGTCCCTGAAAGGCTAGGTCCACAGAAGAACTTGCCCCATGGAACTGGCCAGGGGAAAAAATTCCTAGTCAGAGACAGTTATTTCCAAGATTTAAACTATCTTTTCATTTTTGTAAGAATGATAGCTGCCCTTTCCCCTGGATCTTGCACCTAAGTAAGACTTACCAGAAACAGCCTAATTTAATTGTTTGCAATCATGTTCTAAAATGTTTTTAATTTCATTTAATCCAACAATTTGTAGCATTTAAAAAAACAAAAAACTATCAATCAAAACAAACAGCCAGGCATGGTGATACATGCCTGTAGTCCCAGCTACTAGCTACTAGGGACACTGAAGCAGGAGGATTGTTTAAGCCCAGGAGTTTGAGATTGTGGTGAGCATTATGACATCTGTAAATAGCCACTGCATTCCAACCTGGACATCATAGCAAGACCCTGTCTTAGACAAACAAACAATACCTCTCCAAATGACACCAATGAGAAGCACCCTGATTCAAGATCTGGGATTTTTTTGTTTCCTCTTTTGCTTGGTTTTGCTCTGAGGAGGACAGGTCAGGTAACCTGCTGGGCCTCAGTTTTGTCATATGATAAATGAGAAAATGAAACTAGGGGATCTTTCAGGAACCTTTTATTTTTAACAGCCTTGTTTTACTGACACTATGACTCTGTCTCAGAATGTTAAAAAAAAATCAGCAGAAAAATTTACAGGTTGAAATGGATTTGAGAATTGAAACATGAATTGCTGGCAGGTGTTTGCAATATACTTTTGGGTGCAAACTGATGTGTTATCTTGGGAATGAAGAGTGAGAAAAGCATTTCGATATCACAGTTCTTGGCTAGAAGAGGAAGGATTGGTTAAAAAAGTTAAATGTATATTTGGTTAATGATATATATGTAAAAATCTTATTTCTTTGCGAAGAGTTAAGACATACCTGAATTTGCTTACATTATACATAGTAATGCCAGGGGCCTTCTTGCAGGGCCTCAGGATGTGTCCTGTACACAAAATAATTGATACCTCCTGAAACCTTGCATCAGGGAAATCCTGGTGGATTTCCACATTATCACCACAGGCCCTTCAATATAAAATGCTGATTTAAATGACCTACTGTCATTGAGTTGATCTCTAAAAGTTGCTGGAAATTTTCAGAAGAAAGAACTTGATCCTCAGATACTACATATGCCCTTTCCAAGACATAAAAGGTAAGTCCAGCAGTACTTTCATGAAAGCACCACTCAAATATATCAACAAAAACATTTTCTGGAGTTCTACAATCTAGAAAGAAATGTGACTTGTGCTGTTTCTTCTATTATTTTTAAAATCCACTAATAGAAACTGTCCCTAAGAGGCTTAGTCCTTTAATCCTAGCTGTTTGTTAAACGGTTTGTTATTAATATCCTACAATTCAGTGCAGATGGTTTTGAGCAGTGATCAGATGAACAAAGATGCTTAGTGATGGTTCAATTTCCGGGTTGGATTTGCATCCTAATCTTAGTCTTAAAAAATTAGAACGCTGTTTCCAGATGAGCTGTATAATGTTTTACTTTTTTACTACAATTGCTGTAATACTTTGGTCCTTAAGCTTAGAAAATAGTGCCCATTATTATATTGGGTGAAAACAAAGCGTTTTAAGAGTAAAACATGTAATTGTAGTCTCAAAACTATTTATATGGCATCAATTATGATGAAATTAGTTCGTGAAGGTAGGTGAAAATACATAAACATTGTGTATATGCTAATTCATCTAAATAATAATTTTCATGTAGCTTTCATCAGCTGTGTTAGATTTAAATATAGTTTCAGATCTGGTTCAGATGGAAAGTAGATGAGACTGCCAACATTTGGCAGCAGCACACAGGTGGAGTAGCTGAGGTAGAATAGGTGATTGCTGAAGAAGATAGAAACCTTGCTAACACATAGAAGATTTCAGGACAGTGAGTGTGGCATATTCTAGATGTTTCCCACACTGGAACAATAAGAGATATACAGATATTCCTCAGTAAACCCCTATTTCTAGACTATGTGAGTTTCCAGATTTGAGAAATGCAGTGTGCTAAGGCAGCTCTTAACTCCCTCTATGAACCCGAGGAATCTGTCTCATTCATTGGAAGGGTCTAGGAAAGAAAGATAACTCTTTTCTTTTCTTTTTTTCTTTTTTTTTTGAGATGAAGTGTCACTCTGTTTCCCAAGCTGGAGTACAGTGGTGCGATCTCAGCAACCTCCAACTCCCGGGTTCAAGTGATTCTCCTGCCTCAGCCTCCTGAGTAGCTGGGACTATAGGCACATGCAACTATGCCCAGCTAACTTTTGTATTTTTAGTAGAGACGGGGTTTCACTATGTTGGCCAGGCTGGTCTCAAACTCCTGACCTCATGATCCTCCCACCTCGGCCTCCCAAAGCACTGGGATTACAGGTGTGAGCCACCATGCCCGGCCAGAAATAGGACTCTTACAATTTTTCTGAGTTTATCTCTTTACATCAGCTGCCTCCTTACTGTAAACCAAAAATACAAGTCTAAATCCCCAACTGATTGAATGGACCCACCCTCTTGGCCAAAGGGACCCAAGGAAACCTGAAAAAGTAGTTCAGGCCATGACAGGAGGAGGGGCCATCAGACATGTCTCATTATACTCTCTCCCTTTTGGAGTTTAGACACAACTGAGCAGCATTAACATTGAAAGAGAGATGGACAGATATATTTTTTGTAGCAGTAAGATACCAAATGCCAACCTAACTTTAGAATAATATCACATGACAGATAAAGAAGGAAATCAAAATATTTTACCCCAAAATATTTTTCTTTGCCAAATTTTGGAAATGGTTCTGCAAAGCTGTCTTTTGTGGGGGAAAATTTGCATCTGTTAATCTCTATTAACATAACTAGATCTTTCATCTTCCAGGCCCTCCCCATCCTGAAGAGATTAACAGAGAGTCTAGCACCTTTTAAAAGTCTGAATAGGAAACATTTGCTATCTATTGTCTCTAAGGGTAGCCAACTATGAGACTTCATCTACATAATAAGAACCTCAGTCTCCACAACCCCTTATCTTAACCCAGACACTTTCTTTCTGTTGATTCTAGGTCTTTAGATAATAATTTAACTTTTCAACCAATTGCCAATCAGAAAATCTTTGAATCTGCCTATAACCTGTAAGCAACATCCTCACCCACTTCAAGTTGTCCTTTCTGGACTGAATCAATGTATACCTCACATGTATTGATTAATGTCTTATGTCTCCTTAAGATGTTTGAAACCAAGCTGTAACCCAACCACCTACAGCACATGTACTTAGGACTTCTTGAGACTATACCTCAGACTATACCTCAAGACTATACTCTTGCAACTAGCAGCTGAGTCTCAGCCAATCACAGCATCCCGGTTTCAGCCAATCACAGTATCCCAGTTTCAGCCAATCACAGTATCCCAGTTTCAGCCAATCACAGCATCCCAGTTTCAGCCCATCACAGTATCCCAGTTTCAGCCCATCACAGTATCCCAGTTTCAACCCATCACAGTATCCCAGTTTCAGCCAATCACAGCATCCCAGTTTCAGCCAATCACTTGCATCCAACTATTCAAACTGAGCTGGAATAAGCCTGTAAGCAGTCCAGCTGTTTCTCTGCCTCTCCTCCCTTTTCTCTCCCTCACTTTCATTTTTCTGTCCATAAATGTTATCCCAACCATGTGACAGTCCCACAGTGACTCTGAACATGCTATGGTTCTGGAGGCTGCCCAATTCTCAAATCATTCTTTGCTCACTTAAACTGTTAAATTTGCCTAAAGTTTTTCTTTTAATAGCTACTACTACTCTAGAGAGATATCCACAAAGAGCCTCATGTGTTTGTTCGGAATACCTTGTTGAATGGGAAGAAGGGTCTATCCTAAGGGACAGTTGCAAGGATTGAGACACTTGGTGGCAATTTTGAAGAAAAAGCAATTTTTTTTGAGATGGATTCTCGCTCTGTCTCCCAGGCTGGAGTGCAATGGCACGATCTCGGCTCACTGCAGCCCCCGCCTCCCAGGTTCCAGCGATTCTCCTGCCTCAGTCACCTGCGTAGCTGGGATTACAGGCACGTGCCAACCATGCCTGATTAAGTTTTGTATTTTTAGGAGAGACGGGGTTTTGCCATATTTGTCAGTCTGGTCTCCAACTTCTGACCTCAGGTGATCCGCCCGCCTCGGCCTCCCAAAATGCTAGGATTACAGGCATGAGCCACTGTGCCCAGCTAGTAAAATAGTAGATGGCTGAATAGCAGAAAGCCCTGGGAGGCAGGGCAGCCCAGAGAAAGGATATTGGTTGAATTGAGTGTCAAGCCTGGGGTTCGGTGTTGGTGTGGATCTGGGATCCAGATACCAGTGACTACCTGGGTGATATCAGACATTTCCCTTAGACAGGACTAGTGTTTTGGTAGGGTTTTTTTTCATTTGTGAATAAGATCAAGAACTCAAAAGACCAAGCATAGGGCTTGGTGCTTCATAGATCCTCAATAAAGCAAGACTTTGCTTAACTGTTCATTATTTCATTCATTTCAGCATTTATGTCAATGTGTAAAGGATACAGCAAAATATTGACTTAGCCAGCACATTTTGTCACCTTAGAGATTGGTAGTTATCAGTATTATTTACCTCGTCTTGCATGATGTACGTCCAAGAGGTTTGTTCATTGCCACCATTTCACCACAGCCCTTCTCCTTATTCGCTTAGCTGGGGTTTCCAAAAGTCAATATAACAGATTAAATTTCTTTGTTAAATATGAAGGTGAGGGAGCGGAAGTATGACTTGTCCCAAAATGTAACACCCTATGAGACAGGCCTAGAACCTAGGTCTTCCACACCCTTTCATGCTGCCTCAGTATCTCAGTGTGGTTGGCAGCCTATTAAAACAATGACGTAACTGATTCAACTCCGGGTCACAAATGTACACAGCAGGGAACTTTGTTTTATTTCATTTGGTCATATGGGTGCCGAGAGAAGCAGTGTCATGACCACCACTCACCCTTCTCAGCTGTTCTCTTCCTAAGCACAAGTAGTGGGACCCTCACAGCCCTGGGTGCATTTTTTTTTTTCAATCTCAAAGTAAATGACTGAAGAATCGGCAGGAGTTTTCCAGAATGAAAATGTAGTACTTTGGTCTGTTTGGAGCTCAGTCAACACCTTAGGAATGTTCTGCCAAGCTTGTTTATGTTACAAATTGAATGTATGCATCTTTACTTTTTTTGTTGTTGGTATTCTCTCAAAACAAGAAGATAAATGGCATTTTTAATGTTTTACCTTTTTTTTTTTTTTTTTTTTTGAGACAGGGTCCCACTGTGTTGCCCGAGCTGAAGTACCATGGTGTGATCTCAGCTCACAGGCTCAGGTGATCCTCCTGCCTCAGCCTCCTGAGTAGCTGGGACCTTGGGTGCACACCACCACACCCAGTTAATATTTTGTATTTTTGGTAGAGATGGGGTTTCACCATGTTGCTCAGGCTGGTCTCAAACTCCTGAGCTTAAGCGGTTTGCCCATCTTGGTAAGTCCTGGGATTACAGGCATGAGCCACCGTGCCTGGCCTTGTTTTATCCTATTCTGATTCTTCATGGCTTTTGGAAAATGCACTAGATTTTTAATTATTTGGGCCACTCTCAGATAAAGTATCAATGTGTACTACTATTGACAGGTTAATTTGTCTTCTAAAGAACAATTATATATCCCAAAGTCATGCCTACCTAATGGTACTTTAGAAGGGCTAGTTTGATGATCACTGTTTAGGACATAGAAGGACTGTGGCCTTAGCCTTTCAAACACATTCTATTCAATTTTGCAAAGTGAGAAGGAAAGTAAGAGGAGAAAGAAAAAAAAAGCTGCTTTAATAAAATTGGAAATGGTTTCAGGAAATTGCACGTGCTGTTGAGATCTTTCTCTGATAATTTAGAAAAGGAAATACACACACACACACACACACACGACATACAGATGTCACTGGGTGGCAGCCCTCTTCCAGATACATATATGTGTGTGTGTGTGTGTGTATATATGTGTGTGTATATACATATGTGTATATATGTGTGTGTATATATGTGTGTGTATACATATGTGTATATATGTGTGTATGTATATATATTCCAGATACACACACATATATATATTTCAGATACACATATATATGTACAACATAAAAAAAAATAGTACATATATATATTTTATTGGTTTATTTTCAGTTGAAGATTAATTACACCCAGGATTCTAAATTGCTCATGGGCCATTACTAGTCACCTACTGTCTTGAAGCAGAGCAGGAAATCAGATGTGGGCTCTTTAAGATGAGCTGGTTTAGTGTTTACTTACTTAAAGATCATCACCAAGCAGAACCCCCCTGGGAGGAGTCGATGGCTCATTGGGCCCCATGGGGCGGGCGGTAATTAAACTCTGAAGGCAGCCCTGATGTTCAGCTAAAAGCTGGTCTTTAAATAGTAATACACTTGCCTTGTAAAGTGCTAGGCCCTCGGGTGGCTGTTGACACAGTGCGAGGAGCTGGCGCTTTTTTCTATAAAAGCCAAATTGAAGAAACTGTTATGAACTCATCTGCATAAAGCAATATGATTTTGCCTGAGGGTACAGGCAGTGGGGAGTGATTAACCAACCGGCTCTCTCCCCGCTCCTCTGCAGCTCTGCTAACATGCCACTTGTCACTAAAAAATTGGAGACACCATATGCCAGGCTGCCTCTGCTGAGCGGCCCTTACTGATGACATGCGAGGAATCCCTCCCCAGCCTGGGGGCTGCAGGACACTGCGCAGTGTCTGCCTATAGAGGAAATGCTGCCTGCCTGCCTTCGTCTTCCTCCCTGCCTTTCTCAGCAAGGACATCCCAATGTTCCAGTGGCAGAGACGTTCTGAGTTTGCTCGAACAATTTGAGGCACATTTAGGCACATTTGAAGGACAGTGGAAGCATTGTTCCAGAAACTGAGTGGCCAGACATCTTGTTTCCTCTCCTCCCTGTGCCAAAGGCTGGAAGAGGGTCCCCTCTGACTGGCTCTCATCACCTGCCTTTTGATTCCACTGGTGTCTTTGTACTTGTGCAGGATAACTCAGGAGGGCACGCCTTCCTCCTGCCAGCCTTTTATTTCTCCTAAAACCTACTTTGCGTTCTGTCTCTCGATTTTTCTGTGCTCCATTAATTATGCAAACCTCTTTTGCTTCAATGTGTAGACAGTGCATTACAGTTTTAACCTTGAGGAGAATGGTTTTCATGAGGCCTGACAGCTGAATCTCAGGCCTTGGAAAAGGAGATGACCGTGTTTGGCTTTTGAAGAATTGGCTTTCAGGTCCCTCTGGGTGATAGGTCCCAGGGTGGCTTCTGGGCCGATTTGATTATAAGCCACCATTTCATGTTTCCCCCAGTCACCAGAATTAAGACCTTTCTAACAGCAGGCACATAAGAAGCAAGAAAGGAAGGCCGTGGTGTGGGATTGTGGAGAAAAACGGATTCTAGAAAGGGAAGCAGGCTGTCTTCCTTGCTGCTATTGTGTCTACACCAGGGGACAGTGGGGTCATGTCTGCCTCTGGGCTGTCTTCTCCAGGATAGACAGGGTCGGGGACAGAGAGGATGGTGAAGATTCCCCGTGACCAAGGTTGGGCTGCTGTTGGCTCTGTCTTAGTTGCTCTGCTTGATGTTATGAGGGAATTTGGATGGGGTTGACATGGGCCTCAAGAAGAAATGCTTCTCAATCTCCTTCCCCCCACTAACTGGGTGGTGTCAACCTTCAGAAAGGATCCTCCAAGCTCCCACTGCAGCCCCAGCCCCTGGAGCAAAACCACATTCTCACTAGGCCTCTCCTGGAAAGGGGAAGTATAAGACGTGACTTCCTTAGAAAGACCTGAGCTTCTCTTTTTCTGTGGGTTTTGGGGTGAGGCCAGCAGTGACTTGATCCCAATAAATATTAAATGAGACAGAAATCCAACTTTAGCAGATTTCATCCACAGACTTTTACTAAATCAAACTTATTTTTATTTTATTTTATTTTTTTTGAATGGATGAACTGCATCTCAAAGGAATATAAAAAACCTACAAACCAAAGGCCATTGAGGTCTCTGCATGGACTAGGGAGGAAAACCCCATGTATTTACTGCCAGATCCATGGAATCTGGGGAAGCTACAGCTGGTGGCGTAGGTATTATCATCTCCTACTGCTCACATGGAGACTGAGGTGGCTCCGAGAAGTCTACGTGATTTGCCAAAGGTCAAAAGACGGGGACGTGGCTGTTATTTGAATCCAGATCTGTCAGACCCGAAGCCCATGATCTGTTGGCCACTTTGCCTTTTTCTTTGGGCCAGAGTCTGCCCAAGGCCCTGGCAGAGATGTCACTGACTGGGCAGTGGCCCTTTTCCAGATACACATCTCCATGACCCAAGGAAATGCTACCCACAGCTACCCTGAGTATGTGGACTCCCAGCTCTCCTGCATGGCTTCCTACTGAAAATATCTCCCCATAGATGCCTTGTGAATCATTTTCCCAAGAAAAGGACTTCTCTATACCTTGACCCTCTTTAAAAATGCTTGTGTCCTAGGAGGGGGAGAATGTACCCACTGAGTTTCATGCAGGAGTCTTGTCAGGGAAGACAGAATGAGTGCCTATCCACGGCCAGGCCCTGGTACCAGATCACATCATTTAAGTATTATGACCAGGTTACTAGGGATTATTTGGATCTTCTTTTGTGGAGGAGGGAACAAAGGCTCGCCAAGGCTGGAAACCCACCAAGGTTTCCCACTGTCAGCAAAAGCCCAGACTGGACCTGACTCTGTTCCCAAAGCCCTTGACATGTGGCCACTCCAATCACTGTTTTTATCAGTGACAGACTGGCTGGGCCACACACAAGGGGACTGGGGGCTGAGGCTACTTTCTGAGGTGCCTCTTCATTTTCCTCGTCATTCAGTAAGTGTTGAAGACTGGTGCTTGGAGCCATAGCCAGACTGTTGCTGGTGCCAGCTCAACTCCTGCAGTGTGCTGGGATGGTGTGCATATTTCATGCATCATCTCACACAATTCTAACCCCTGCCAGGTGTCCCAGGACACCCGTTTTACAGATGAGGAAACTGAGGTTCCCAGAAAGTCAGTGGCAGGTGCAAAGGTTATCCTTTGTGTGACTTCCCTGTGATCTGTCTGGTTTCCCATGACGTTTCTGACATTTATAAAATACTAAAGCAAAGACTGAAAGAACAAGTGGGACTTTGCAGGTGAGGCTGTTTAACTAGCTGGGGAAGTGAATATATGTGAAATTTTGGATATTACAGGGCCGCCTACCGCCCGTAGAGGTTGTCTGGGCAGAAATGATTTTCTTGATTTGTGAAGATTAATAAATATTTTGTAGGTCTCTTGGTCAACTCAGGCTGCTGTCACGGAATGCCATAGTCTGGGTGGCTTAAACAACAGACATTTATTTCTCCCAATTTTAGGGGCTGGACATCCACAATCAAGGCACCAGCAGATGCTGTGTCTGCTGATGTCCATGTGGCTTTCAGATGGTGGCCTTCTCACTGTGTCCTTATGTCGCCACATGGCAGAGAACGGAAAGACAGAACACAAGCTCTCATGTCTTTTCATAAAGGCACTAATCTCATTCTTGAGGGCTTCATCCTCATGACCTGATTACCTCTCAAAAGTCCCACCTCCTAATACCCTCACCTACTGGGGGTTATAATCTCAACAAATGAATTTTGGAGAAACACAAACAATAGGTTCTTAAATTTTGAATTCTGGCCCCTATTCTACCTTTTTTTTTTGGAAACTTTTAATTAAATAAAAGTGAATACATGACCCAGTTTTCTTATTTGGAAAAAAAGTGATGCAAGTTCAATTTGACTATCAAATGCAAATTGAAAGATAATTTTCTTTTGGAAAGGTTCAATTGATAAACATATAAGGACAATAAAAATGGCTATAGTACGTTTCCTAGGGTTGTCATAACCCATTAACATTAACTGTATGGCTTAAAAAAATGGTATTCTCACAGTTGTAGAGGTGGGAAGTTCAAAATCAAGGTGTCAGCAGGGTCGAGCTCTTTCTGAAAGTTCTAGAGGAGGATTATTTCTTGCCTCTTCCAGTTTCTGGTGACTCCAGGCATTCTTCAGCATTCCTTGGCTTGTGGCCGTATCACTCAAATCTGTGCCTTCATCCTCCCAGGGGTTCTTCTCTGTGTCTCTGTGTGGCCTCTCCTCTTCTTACAAAGACACTAATTATTGGATTTAGGGCTCACCCTAAATCCAGGATGATTTCATCTGAAGGTCCTTAACTAATTACATCTGCAAATACCTTGTTTTCAAATAAGGTCATGTTCTGAGGTTCCAGTGGACTTTCTTAATTTTGGGGTGACACCATTCAACTTAGTATAGCTGCTGTTCATGTGAAGTTTCCAATGTGACAGACTCTTCCAAGTGATTTGCATTTACTTTGCATAGAGTGCTTCCCATAATTCCTGTTCCACTCTGTGACCAAGGCTTATTCCTCAATTTCTAGAATCCTGCGAGGTGAGTTATTTTCAGCCCCCTTGCCTGCATTATGAAGATTCTCCCCCTCCTCCTGGTTCCAGGTACACCTACCTCCTGCAGGTGCTGCAGGAAGTTTCACCAGTGCGATGGCTCACCCCTCACTTCCAGGTATCTTCTTTGTTAAACCCAACCCACACTCACTGAGAGTTCAACTTGGCACTTATTGTCTATAGAACAGGCATTTTCGAAGATAAAAAGTTAAACTTTGGAAAAAACAAAGAAATGTTCTCCTTGGGCAGGTAGATGAGACAAAGTAATGAACACAACCGAGAGTAGCAACATCTTATTTACGATTATTTTTAATTATGTAAATTTATATGAAATAAAACTTTTAAACAGGAGATTATGAATAATTACAGAAGTTGTCATTTAATACTTTGATTGCCTTGGGACAGTCCTAAAACTACTAAAGTAATGCTGGGCGGCTAGGTGACCAGAGACTCATGAGAAGTACTAATTTGATATCCCTTTAGAGGTAGAGGTAGAAGAATGATGCCAAGTAGACAGGGTTAGGAGGCTTCCTCAAGCTGGGACTTAGTTTCCCTTGTAGATTTGGAGTCCCTGCCCCCCCGCCCCCTCTTCCTGGCCTCCACAGACTCACTGTGGCTCCCCCTTCCCATGAGGTCTGAATAAAGGTGTGAAGAAGGGATATGTGATTTCCACTCAACCTGACATTCTGCTTAATGCATTCCCCCAGAGGGTCCCTTGTGATAGGACATGACCTACCCCAGATTCTGGTTCTGGGCCATGAGGCCAATGCTCTGTGTTCTGGCTGCCCGTGTCCTCTTCATCAGTTAGTTAAAGGCCACCTGGATGCCAAGTGGTGGATCCCAGTGGCCATGATCACTTTTCTTGCCCCATCCCTCTAATTCATTGCTGGAATTGGGGAAATGGCAGGACTTCCTGGTACTAAAATGTTCAGGCCTTTGGGGTGTTGGAGGTGAATACATCAGGTTTTAAAATTTATGGCATTTAGACACACACTCTCAGAAGGAAGAGGAATCTTACCTGTCTGACCTTTCCAGTCTATCAAATATTGTAAATACTTAAGCATATTTTGTATGCAAGAAGTATGTATTCTTCATTCTTGTTTCAAATGAGCCAGATACATTTTATTTAATGCATTGATTGTTTCCCTTTAAAAAGGAATCAGGTAAGTATCTCAAGGAGCATATCGTGTCTTAAGGGAAATGCCACACGCTGTGATCAGCACCATTCCAGAGGCCGGGGTGAGGGGCCAGGATTCAGAAGAGGTCACCTACCTGGGGCTCTTTCCTGGGGTCGTTTCTGGGTAAAGGTATAGCCACAGAATATTGTGACATGATGCTGGGCTGGGAAGACCTGGAGTCTGGTTAATGGTGCAGATATTTAATAACTAGGATTTTAAGCAATTTGCTCTAAGCCTTCATTTCCTTGTTGACAAAATGAGCACCTTAGCCCATTTTGGGTTGCAGTGATAAAGTACAAAAGACTGGGTGACTTAGAAAGAGAAGATAATTATTCCTCACTGTTTTGGGGGCTGGAAGTCTGAGATCAGGTTGTCAGCAGATCTGTCATCTGGGGAAGCCTTGCTTCCTGCTTCCCAGACAGTGCCTTCTCTTTGACTCCTCAGATGGCGGAAAGTAGAGCTGAAGAAGCAGCTAACTCTTGGGTCTTTTCTAAGGGCACTAATCCCAATTCTTGAGAGTCCCACCCTCACGACCTCACTACCTTCCAAAGGCCCCACTTCCTAATCACAGTGGGAGTTAAGATTTCAACATATGAATTTTGCGGGAGGAGGGGCACAAATTTTCAGTCCATAGCAGTGAGCAATTAGAACAATTTGAAAACCATTAATCTAACTTCCACAACATTTGAGAGTAGATACTGGGCATCCAAATGTGTTTCTTGTGACATTCTTACCCCTAAAAATGTTCTCTTACTATAGTTTAAAATTCATGTTGAATAGGTCATTTCCAACAATATGTGTAGATAGCACTGAACATTCATTTTTTGAGATTGAATATTTTTTGAAACATTCTGTATATTTTGAATAATCTTCTGAAATCAGTCAATTAGAAAACATGTAGGCAGATAGTCTCGATGAAGAATGGAGCAAAAATGCCATGTGTTTTCAGAAAAGAAGTTTCTTTTGTTAAAACTTTGAGTTCCTATTTCTTTTTCTCCATGCTCTTTTGTGTATTTTGCTTGGTTCTTTCTTTGCTTTCAGCCACTGATCTATGCAGGTGACAATCTTTTTGATCATCAGGACTGCAAAGTCATCCCAAAAGAATGCCTTTTGTTTTTAGAGGCATTGCCACATCTACCAGGTCCACAACAAATATAAATTTAAGTTTATTCCGAATACTTGCCCTCTACTACTTTCAGTGCAGTAAATTTTGCTGAATTTGAATGGATGTATTCCAAGTCTTCCTAAACATCAATATACTGAAAAATCATTCTTCCTGAAGTATAATATTATTACTTTATTAAAGTTCATTTTAATACATGTAATAACATCACAACTTGTAAAATGTTGACCTTTGGCCTTAGGTCTTATATATACTTATGCACTTATATGCATTTATGTGTGTGTATACACACACACATATTCACATATATGTGATATATTAAACATTTTAAAATTCTTGGCTCTGAGAAAGGCCTCTATTCTTTTAATAAGAAAATAACATTCAATTTGTGAAGTAAACTAAACCAGAATAAATGGTACAGACAATTTATGAAGAGTATTATGTTTAGAATTCTTCTCTTAAAATACTTAAATTTAAGCTTTGCAGTTTATTCTCGTGTATTTCAAATATGTTTTATCTGATGCTTACTAGCGTGGTACTTTATTTTATTTGTAAATTTACTTTCCACATAGGTCGTGTTTCAGAGAAGCATTTAAATGTAGTCTGTTACTAAAGGCTGGCATAAAATAAGTATTGAAATAGAGTCAATTGCAGAAACTTCTGGACTAGTTGCGGTTATGTGAATGCTTTCTTATTGAAAATTTTTATGCTTGTTGTCTAATATGCAGAAAACAAATGGACAAAAATAAAAATAACAATGGCCTGCAAAATAATGACATTCATTAATATTTTGATGTATAAAAAGACCTCCCCTGTATCAAGATTATATTGATATGCAACTGGATTTTCTTCTAACACTTTTATTGTTTTATTTATAACATTTAGTTTTGTAATATGCACCTGTAGTCCCAGCTACTCGGGAGGATGAGACAGGGGAATCACTTGAGCTCATTAAGTTTGAGACCTGCCTGCCTGGACCACACAGCGAAATCCCATCTCTTAAAAAAAAGAATGCCCAAAACAAAAAACCTTTAAAAATAATATATATGGGATTCCTTTTAATAAAATATTTTCTCTCAGTTGTTAGTCCGTTGGCTTAATATTGGTTGGTGGAATAATGGCATTAAAAACTGATTGAAGTTGATCCAAGAGGGATCAGGTTTGCACAGAAAGGCTGGGAGGGATGGGGAGCCCTTTTAGGGCCTTCTAGCGGAAAGCAAAGGAGATGCAGGATCCTGGTGCCTGAGCAGCAGACCCTTTCTTTTGTTAATGTTTGTTTATTACCAATCTTTTTCTGATTTATATTTTTAAAGCTCTTATATCCTAGGAAGTTTTATTTGTTGCCTCCTTCACTAAGCTTCCTATAATGTGGAAGAATTAAGGCCCTATTTGGTGACATTAGAACACGTGAAGCAAATAAAACCTGTTTCTCATCCTCCAGAGACTCACAGCACAGCGTGAGGAGGGGCATGGAGGGACGTAGACGTGGGTAATTAACATAGACAGAAGATTACGCTGTGTGTGAAAATAGAATCTCTGAGTCCTGTGGGAGTGGAGGGGAGAGAGGAATTGGTTCTATCTGGGAAATCAGTGGTGGATTCTTAGAGGAATTTTTGTTTGATCTGAACTTTTGCCTTCAGAATCTAGATGGACCTTAATTAATGTTTAGTGAGTGAATTAATGAATAGAGTATTTTTTGCTTTCTGCTTTTGGGTTGTGTGTGTGAAGGGGAGGTGAGCGGGCATCAAATGTAGGAGGAATGGCCCAGAAGCATGACAGTTGATAATTAGTCAGTGTATGTTAAGAGCTCATTAATTCTAATAAGGATATTGGAGATGTATCATACATGAAAATAAAGCACCCCTAAATGCATAATGCAACTCAATAGAATCAAACTAGTGAAGGCTAGCAACACTAACATTATAGTACTATACAAGTAAGGACAAGTTTTTTGGCCATGTGTTTCCATAGCATCTAGGAAAAAATAGAATCATGAAAATAGTTGTGAGTACATGGGGAAATGATTTTATTTTAATAAAGCCATTAGGTAAAACGAGACACACCAGGAATGCCCTGGGTCTTATCTGCATATAGAGACTATGCCTTCATCTTAATGAAGATATCTGGTCCATATTTTCCCTTTTCAAAAATCTCAGGAATTGTCTTTTTTTCAATTGATAACATATCATAGTATCCCTTCTCGTCTTATAAAAAACAGAGATACACAGGACCAACAACAAAAAACATCCTTGCTCTTGATCTGTCCCTAATTATAAGTGATTTTAGCTGTATGTCATTTCACTGATTCTGTTTGCAAACAGGCTTTCACACTTGTTTTTAAGAAATAAACTCCTTTTGTCAAATAAAATCTCACTGGAAATCCCAGTTTTCTTAACACATCTCAGTGATGCTGTGGTGGACCCGGTGTGGACATCTGGGGTCTGGGCCCTCTCCGCCTCCCCAACCACAAGCTTGTCCCATGAAGACCCCTAAAGCTTCCCTGTAAACTCCCTTAAGCAATCACTGTGCTGTGGTCAGCAAGGTTGCATCCTAGTCCCAAATTTTGTTCTATAAAAGTCTCTGTGTTTCTTTTCATCCTCTAAAGGACACATTTTTCTCTTCATTTTATGAGTTGATTTTCCTTTGTGCTGTTTCATCCTCTACTACTTGACCTCGTGAAGGAAAGATGGAATCCAGAGAACTAGATATTGCCCTTCATTGTGTCTGAGACCCTGAATAGTAAATTAGAACAGAAATATATCATTGTCTTTTTCTCTCCTCCTTCCCTTCCCCTGTGCTCCATGTTCCCCAGTCTCATCGAGCAATTCTACCTGAGAGGCCTTAAGATCTGATTTGAACACCACAGCCTTGATGACTTTATTAGCAAGTGGTTCAAGGACCACACTGGGAGGAAAAATAAAAAACAAAACACAACAGAAAATTAAAATAAAGTAATATCATTGCTCCAGAATTCATTGTATGGCAAACACAGAAAGCACAATATCAAGGCAGATTTTGATTTCATACTGAAAAGTTGCTCGCTTTTAGTTTTGGGCCAAATTCTGCTTAGCGTCAAAATGGGGAAACCAGAATTGTTTTCAAAAGATGAAATATTTCCCAAGAATAGTTTAAAACTTGTACATTTAATAGTTTTGTGGTTGTTACAGGAAAGTACTTGGGCGAGTGGCGCATTCTGGTTGAAGCCAACAGCTCAGGGTTCTACAGGACAGCGTGATGGGTCTGCTTAGCTCCCTGCTGTGCTCAGCACCCCGCTGTGCACCATTCCTTGTGGTTTGCTTTGGATTCATACAGATGCTGTCCTCTCTTTCAACTGGAAATGAAGAAGCACTAACACCCCATCTCTTTATCAAACATGTGGCCTCTGAATGGAGACGGCAGAAGGGCTCTCAGGAGTGAGTGACCGGAGTGGAGGGAGAGGCTATCCTCAAATTCTTTGGCTGTCAAGCAGACCTTTACCCAACTGGGTGGCCCCTGCTCTGCCTCTGTGTCAGACAAACACTACCTCCATCCCTTGACTCTTTCTGTGCTCCACTGCTCACTCACTCACCTACCACTTAGCATTTATTGAGCGCTCTGTCTGACATCCAGAAATGAATTCCACCTGGGTCCCACTTCAAGGCCCTCCAAAACCACATGGAAGAAGGACGACTACTTCATATAATGCGAAAGGTGCTTGGGAAGCGTGGGTTTGTTGGGGCTGCTGTAAGGAAGTACAGCCAGTGACAGAAATGTATCGTCGCACAGCTATGGAGGCTGCAATTCTGAGATCAAGGAGTCAGTAGGGTTGGTTCCTTCTGAGGCTATGAGGGCATCTGTTCCAGGTCTCTCCCAGCTTTTGGGAGTCTTTGGTGTTTGCTCATTTCATCTGTGCCTTCACCGTCTCAGGGTACTCTCCCTCTGTGTCTGTCTGTGTCCAGATTTTCCCTGTTTATAAAGACACGAGACATATAGGATTAAGGACCCATCCTACTCTACTATAATTTTGTTTTGTTTACTTACATCTGTGACAAACCTATTTCCAAATAAGGACAGAGGTACCGGGGGTTAGGACTTCAGCATGTGTGTTTTTTGGTGGGGGTGGGGGATATAATTCCTATAAAAGGTGGCATTCTCTCTCAGTAATTTCTTCTTGAGGCATTCGATGTCACAAATGAACAACTTTAGTTTTCTCAATTAGTTGCTCAAGAGTGCTGTCCGTATGTGGATGTGTTTGCAAGAGGTAAAGGCAGCACAGATCTATGTAATAAATCAGCCTGCTGTCTGTCTCTCTCTCTCGACCTACCTCCCTTCCTCAACACATATTGAATATATTATACTGAGTGATACGATATTTCAGTAGGCCTCCAGGAACTTTGTTCAGTGAATAGAAGGTTTGATAAGTTGTTAAATAATAAATTAATCAAATTGTTCAATACTAAGGGACTTTCATGGGTATCTCTGTGGCCTATGAGAATGTTCTGGAAAGCCAGGGCGAGAAAAAGATGTTTCTCCAGTCATGAGCTGGAGTCTGAGACCTAAAATGGGAGTAGAAAATACTCTGCCTTTTCATCCGAAATGTTTGGAATGAGTTAGGTGTTTTGCAGTTCTGGGAGCATTTATTAAGGGGCATATCCTAAGTGAGGCCGTCCTGTTCTGGGGATGTACAAGGAGGCATCATGCCTCTGGCCTTCAAAGCTGTCACTGCTGGACTTGTTTTTAAAATTTGAGAGCTTTAAATCAAGTTCAGAAATCATTGCCAAATTTTTCTATGCCCTCTTTATGCATCCCAAAACTGTATTTCTATGTCAGCCATTATATTATGTCCTTAAAAAAATTAATAAGATCAAATCTTCCCTCTGAATTAAAATCTACCAGTCAGCTTTGGTTTTCAAAATCCATTGGTAGAGTATTGGAAACCTTTGAATCTTAGGTGGTTTCACATCACCTCTATAATGACCTGACCTCTAAATATAAGGTCACATTCTGAGGTTCTTGGGGTTAGGACTTCCACATAGGAATTTAGGGGGTCACAACCCTTAACAGTGTCCCAGTTGGCATCACAGCAAATCAGTTTCTGCTGCTTCTCCATCCATAAAATTGAACATGCTAATGCCCACTTTCATTGTTTTTCGTGCATTTTGCTGACTGAATGTTGGACACTTACGTTTATTAATAGCATGAGGTTTACCATTCAGAGATGCGATGTAAAGTAATGTCTCAGACTCACCACTGCACTGCAGGGGGTGGCCTTATAGGGACTTCTTTATTTGCCTTGAGTATTGGCCACAGCACTTACCTCCAGCTTCTTGCCTATAAATGCTTCTGAACTGAGTAGGTATTTTTTTCTCCCAAATCAGGATCCATGTTGACCTTGCAAGGAGACAAAGTCCTGCTTTAAATACTTTCGGATGTGGTTGGACCTGGACATCTCTCACTATCTTAGAACCGGTTGGCCACCTTGCTTCATTTAGGTTTACCTGGAGTGCTGCATCTCTCTATAGTCTCACACCCACCAACCTTTAGCATGTTATGTATTTATCTGCCTATCATTCCCACCAGACTTTGAGCTTCTCAAGGGCAAGGATTGGCTCTTATCCATCCTGTCTCCTCTGCGCGTAGCACAGTGCCTGCTACATAGCTGATGCTTAACTAATAATGCACATTAAGAAATGAGATGAATATATTTTTGAAAAATATGTTTGCATATCTAAAGTTAGTTGAGTCTCTACAGTATGAATGATGCTGATAATTTATTTTTTAACTTCACTAAACATCATGACTGTCACATCCTGACTGGTAAAAGCTGAATGAAAGTTAAGGAAACTAAGGCTTAGTTAAATTAGATACAATGTGGCAGGCATTTGCCAAGAACTCAACATATGCTGTCACATTTAAGCCACACCCTAACTCTGTCTGCATTTTTGTCCAACATTATGGATGAGGATATAAGTCTAGGGAAATTATTTGCTTGAGTTATTATATGTTATGATAAGGAGAAAATGAATGTTTTGTTTTCAGTGCTTACTCACATGAAGCACTGTTCTAAGATTTTAAATGTGTATTATCTTACTTGATTGTCCCCTAAACCTTTAAGACAGAGAGTGTCATTGCATCCATTTTAAGAATGAGGATACTTAGACACAGAGAATGTAAGTAAAATGCAGATTAGATAGGGAGCAGGTAGCCAGCCAGCATGAAAACCTAGGGACTTGGTATCAAAAGTTACAGTCTTAACTGTGACCACCTCTTGGGGAACCAAGTGAAACCCAGGTATGTCTATCAGAAAAGTCCGTCCTCTTGCCCCAAGCTGGAACCCTTATTTTTCTTATTCGCTACTAGACGATACCACATAAGTTTAGAGATTACAGAGGTAATATTGGGAGAAATCATTACAACCACCCATAATTTGATGTCATACTGTAATGTATTTCTAAATCAGAGGATACCTGATAATAGATTAAATTAAAGTAAATAATACAGAAAATTATTTGGGGGTACTTACCTTACATAAAAGTACTGAGTAACATAATAGATTACTTTTAAAAAATATATCACTCTATATCATTGCCCTGGATAGCAAGCAAGATACCTGCTCTTCAAATGTAAAGAATGTTGTTCAAGGCAGAGCTCAAGAAATACGTTCATAAAAATGAACACTTGGTGATAAATGCCATCATCCTGCAGAGTGAAACGAGAGTTGAGGGTTCTGGGGGCATGTCTATGGAGCCTCCACGTCCACATCAAGATGGGCTGCACACACGGACCACCCCACGTCTACCCTTTGTGCAGGAAGACTCCCTTCAGCTACCCTGGAGACGTGCACATTTTCTAGTCGAATTTCCTATTTTTGCCTTTCTTACAGACGGGAGGAAGTGAAACCTTGACTTGCTTCTGAACTGTCACAAATGACATTTACTTTCTTCCCTGTGGAAACTACTTGAAATAATTAATATCCAAGAATATAATCTTTATACAACTACTTTACTCCTAGAGAAATTCCAAGGTTAGAAAATGTCAAAAGGAATCTGAATTGATTTTGCCACCTGGGGTCAAATGTTCTATTCTAGTTATGAAAGTCAATTTTCATAAAAAAATTTCACATACTATAACCTGGGAATATCCTAATTTCAATGAATAAAAAACATGCAGCTGCCTGTTTAAATTTCGACTTTTAATGCAGAATGGTGGTATTTAGCTTTTACCTTCTGTTTTATAAAATTCTGTTATTCTATAGGAATAAAGTAGATGCAGATTTACTCAAGTAAATTTTAAAATATGTAGCCATTTTAAGATGAGATCATCCTTGCAGCACATCAGGTATTAGTGACAGAAGATTTATTTTTAAAAAAATCAAATGGATTTCCTTTCAGGGAAACCACTTGAAGAAGTTAACTTCTAAGAAGCTAGAATATTGAGAATGATGACATGTTCCAATCACTTAAATAGGTTTTGAAGCTTCATTTTGAAACCTAAGTGGAAGGAGGAAGAGATGGAAAAACAGAGGGAGGGAGGGATGGATGGATGGATGGGTGGATGGATGGTTGGATGGATGGATGGATGGATGGATGGATGGACGGTTGGATGGATGGTTGGATGGATGGATGGATGGATGGATGGATGGATGGATGGATGGGTGGATGGATGGTTGGATGGATGGATGGATGGATGGATGGATGGATGGATGGATGGACGGACGGTTGGATGGATGGTTGGATGGATGGATGGATGGATGGATGGATGGATGGATGGATGGGGAAAAAGAGAGATAGGTGGATTCATTTCCTTTAACAATGCTTATATGTTGGTTTTGTGCATCAGATCTTTAGGAAATTAGAGAAAGAAAGAATTTTCAAATATATCCTGGAATATGCAAAATATTTTGTATCTGTACATATATAGAGCAAAGAAAACGAAATTATTCTTGCATACATTCACACATGTCTGGATCCATCACACACACACATTGGCAGGAGGTGAGGGTATTTTTGATCATTATTAAGCCAAGACAGTGAGGTAGCATTTATTCTCTTTACAATCTCCTGAAACAATCTTAGGACCTACAGAATCCCTTTCCACTCGGATTCCCTGCTCTTGCTGACCAACTGCAAGTGAAACATTTTTCCATTGAACTTGTAAAGTTAATTCAATTAAGTGACTTTCTTTTAACACACATCTGTCCAGGCTTCGGATGACTGTGCCATCCCTCACTGAGGCTCTCGCGGTGGTCCCTGGGCCCTGTGAAATACCCCAAAGCACACACACACACACGCGTGCACACACACACACACACACACACACACACACACAGCCTTCTGGCTGTTTTGAAACACCACCCCCACCAAAGTCCTACCCAGGGCCATTCCATTTGCAGGTTTCTCTAACTCCAGGCTCTCCCCAGGCTCTCTTGCTCTTTTCTTTCAGTCTCTGTACTTACGTTCCTTCATCAGGATGCCTTTGGCCATCTTTTATCAGTAGCACGCCCCCATCACCTATGATCTTCTTTCCCTGCTTACTTTCTTGGTCCAGACCTCTGAGCTAAAGCCCTCGACAAGATCTGTCTGAACACTACATATAAATCGTGACCTGCATGACCACCTTTCCTTTATGTTTCCCTATAGCTTTCAGTACCACTGCATGTACCCCATGCTCGCTTATTTACGTGTTGTTTGTTGCCTGTCTCCCATGTGTCTAGAACATGCATGTTGTCTGCTCATTTAGTGAGGCATCTCAGACACGTAGACTTACAGTGATTCTGTCATAAAATAGTTCAGGGAAATCAGTTTGCAAGAAGGAAAAAGATGAATCTTTTATTTATTTTTCTAACTTGACGTCAGCAACTATCCTATCTGATATTTATTAGTATTTCAGATTCATTGTTCATTTTTGGTTTTCCCCAGTGGTTTGAATTTTAAAGGAATTTCTTTGCATAAAGTATTTTTAAACACCCTCTTTTATATAAAGTATTAAATCATAACATTGATTTAAAGCCATTTAATTTATATGACCTCTTAAGCAGCTGTGAGAGCATAAAAGAACTGTGTATCAAAGCAAAAAGTAAGAACTCTCGAGTCTTTTGAAAATATCTACTTTGAACAGATTGTAGCTCCTTAAATGACGAGGCTTTGGAATCTGGGAGGTGGTCAGACCCCAGCTCTGCCTCCTTGAGGCCACCCACATGTTCCCGGAGCCACTGTGTGTCCTCCCCAAGCCCAGCACGTCATCTTCAAAGTGACACCCACATTAGACAGCTGTGCAGAGCATGTAGTGGGTTGCCGGGTGCAGAACCTGCCGAACATCACTGGTTGCTGATTTATCAGTTTAATTGAATTTCTGCTGGAAAAGAAGGAAAGGAATGGGGGCAAGACCTGCATTTTCCATGACAACTTTTGTGTTCTGATGGCAGGGAATGTGCTGCACGCCACCTGCCTGTGATGCAACCACTCAGGAATGGGGACCAAACCTTTGTGCCCATCTCTCCTCCTTCCTTAAGGCTGAGCTGAGGGCTCTGCGTTGGAATTTCCTGGTGGAATCTGCTCTGTTCTTCCTTCACCCTTGCCCTGAGCAAGCTCACTGAGCAACTGCCTCTCTGAGCCGGGAGCTGGGCCAGGCACAGGGGCCCAGTGGTGGAAGCACTGATGTGGTCCCTACCCATCAGTCTGCAGTGCAGCGGGGACACACACAAGGCCAACGTGGGACCGTGAGGTGTGCTGGGTGCTGCAGAAGGACTGTACAGGAGCTTGGGCACGTGGCTATAAGAAAGGACAGGTGAACTGAGACAGGAGTGAATGAAGAACAACACAGGTGTGGTGGCTGGAACAGCGTACCCGGCAGAGGGAACCTGAGCCCAGAGGGTGCGTAATGCGCCTGCAACCAGCAGCAGCCTTGGGGAGAGGGAGGCAGATTCCAGGCAAAAGGCAAGCTGCACGTGCCAGCAGGAACTGTAAACCACCATGTCCTGCAAGCCTTGGTGGTTTTGGCTCTGCTGGTGTTGACGAGACGCCAAGAGGGAGATTGTAGCTGGAGAGAGACAATCACGTTTTCATTGTAAGCTGTTATTCTGCCTGAGGTGTGGAAAATAGTTGTGGGAACGAGGCTGACCAACACCAGAAGCAGGGCACGCCTTGTCCATCGTTCAGTCCAAGGGGAGTCCGGGGAAGCCTGAATGGATGGTTGAATGGATGGACAGGCAGGGCTGAGAGATGTTATGGCAAAGAGTCATGTAGCTTTGGTGGACACCACAGATGTGGAGAGAGTGAAGAAAACAGGGAGGATGTGGTGACTCCCTTATCAGGTGATGGGGTGGGTGGTGGAAACTGTTGACTCTAGGAGGGGCCTGAGGAAATGTGGGTTTAGGGTGGAGAAAGGGTGGTTTGGTATTCCATAGGTGGATTCTGAAATGTCCTGGGATTTCCAAGTGAGAAGGAAACTGTCTGCATAGATGAGAAAAAAATACTTTCTTAGAGAATTTTAATGTCAAATAGAACTTATTTTAGGTTATTTGTCATTTTAAATCAGCCAAGCACTTGAGTCTTTCTATATGGTGGATATGCGATGGCTCAGGATTTTCTTATCATGACACAGAATGAGACAGAGGATTTAATTTCAGTGTAAACTCAGTTCAAGGCACCACCTGGAATCAGAGCTCCCAAAAGACAACTTGTAGACAAGCAGTCAACTAAAGGGCTCAAAATTATTTTTTGTGAACATTTAAAAACTTTTTTAACCTAGAGTTTTGTTTATCAACAAAAGTCAAATTGAGAAAAGAGAGCTCATCAAATCTGTATGTGACTTAAACAATGAATGGAGTTTCAGTTCCAGGGTAAGAAAATTATTCTAAAAAGAAAACGAAATCAGGAGGAGTCAATGCTGCTTTCTTTGCACTGAGTTTGTGTCTGTCGTACAATGACCATGGAATGGTGCATTTGGTTTGGACAAGCCACTTCTGGGGGCAGTGTGGAGCTAGAGCAGAGAGCAACTGAGATGTGATCCCAGGGCAATTGTATAAAGGTGTTCAGTTCTTATTATTTCATCATGTTAAGGCATCTCTTGAAATAAACAGCACCCTTAGAGTTAAACTAATATATCTCTGATATAGAAATTGTTTCTCCAAAGTATTGCTGGGGTCGATGGTAAATAAGCAACGACAAGCCTGTTCCCATAAACTTTATTGCCTCCTGTAACTGACTTTCTAAGTAAATAAAGGTTCTTAGTTTTGCTTTTCTTGCAGAAAGGAAAGATAGAGTGGTACCAGAGGGATAGATAGCCAAGAGTTATGCTAATCCTCTGATGTTTTATAATAAAAGAGATTTCCTCTAAAAAGAAAAGGAGGTTCTGAACGTGGTTATGCACATTCTTCCAAACTCAAAGTCATGTCTGGAACATTCTTATATGGAAAGAGCTAAAAATACGTAAAAATTTACCTTGAACATTTCTCCTGCAATCATATTATGGTCCAGGCAGGTGCTGATATGAGGGATATGTGGTGCACTATCCTTTGACAAGCAGAAGGTACTGCGAGTCTCTGAGGATGGGATGCAGACCTTTGGTCTGCTCCATACAACTATTAAGGAGGCCCATGTGCTTTTGAAATGCATTGTAAGGATCCAAGACTTTGTAGTTAAGGTTGCTCCTAATAAATGCAAGCTGATAGTGCAAATATGCAAAGGTAAAACTATTTAACAGCCACCAAGAAACAACACCATGTTTTGTAATAGTAACATGCAAAACCAATGGCAGATGCGTGCTAGCGCCTCTTAGCACTGGAGAGCACGGTGATCTCTTCCTTACTGGAGAACCTTCCCAGAGGTGAGAGCCATGGAATGCTTTGAGGAAGAGGAGGGGCCAAAAATGGAAAGCCTGGGCCAGGAGCAGTGGCTTGTGCCTGTAATTTTGGGAGGCCAAGTCGGGTGGATCACGAGGTCAGGAGATCGAGACCATCCTGGCTAACACAGTGAAACGCCGTCTCTACTAAAAATACAAAAAATTAGCTGGGCGTAGTGGCACACACCTGTAGTCCCAGCTACTCAGGAGGCTGAGGCAGGAGAATCATTTGAACCCAGGAGGCAGAGGTTGCAGCGAGCCGAGATTGCACCACTGTACTCCAGCCTGGGCCACAGAGCGAGATTCCAACTCAAGAAAAAAAAAAAAGGAAAACGTGGATATTGCCAAAGACAAAATGTGTCTTTCATCCTGTCCATGAGGAGGCTCTGACTGCTGCTCACCCTCACTGGCTGCTGCTCTGCCCTTTATCCTCTAGGACTCTGAAACTGGAGACATTGACTTAGCAGGTGAGTTATTGAGGCCAACTGAGCAAAAGCAAAGGACAGATGGAGTACCTGGCAGTGGAGTAGAGATGTATAAAACCATCCCTCAAGGCTTGTGACCTTAAGGAATAGACCAGTTAGTTAGAAAGACGATGCACATGTGCAAAATTTAGCCATACTATGAGACTATGGTGCCAGCAATGTCACAGACATGACGATTGAAGTAGAAGAAATTCTTGGTTCAAGGAAGAGCACTATCCAGTATTTACTGGAAGGAATATTTTAAATCAATGCTGTTCTAGAAAATCTGGGGCAATGGTTATGCATATTCTATTTGTAAAACATTTCTACATACTCTAAATATGTATAATAATGTATAACAAAATAACAGGCCAGTAATTACTATAATGGGGTATAATATGATATAATATAATATGAGAGCTGGAGGCCAAGTTCTCAGAGGAAGCCACTTTATTCCTTAAGTTAATATGATGAATCTCACTTTGTGTCTCTTTCTTATGCCTTATTTGAGCCACACAGAGGAGGAAAGAGGAAAATCCCAACATGTAATAAATTCTTGAATTTCACCATTAAATATGGCTCAGGACTGTGGCTGTGGTTGTGCTTATGTCATGGAGAGCTTTGTGAAATTAAATCAGTGATAATTTATAAAGTTGTCATCAGAACATTGTAGAAATACTATGGTTTTGGGCACTGAAGAACCCTAGTGTTGAAAGGTTTGCTTTTTGGCTTTGAGATTTAAAAAGGAGCTGTGATATTTTGAGACACAGAGATGATGGATGGCAGCCAGACCATGTTCTTACATGGCAGAACTCCTGGAGATGACTAGAGGCATGATTAGATCATCTGCCCTGTTTCCACAGCTATGAGGAGGGTGGTCTTCACGAAAAAAGGAGAGCCATAGAAACCCACACAAAGGGTTTCTGTCTCAGGATTTCACCCACAGTTCTTCCTTCAGAGGCAAAGGTGAGCTTCATGTTTCCTTTGCACCAGTAGCAAAGACAGCAGAAACAGGCACTGCATTATAATTACACTGGATTTATTGCAGGGTGTATCTGTTACTTATTACTACATAACAAACTACCTCAAAACTTAGTGGCTTAGAACAATAGCTGTTTGTCTAGTTCATGATTGTGTGAATTGACAATTTAGGCTGAGCTCAGTTGGGTGGTTCTTCTGCTCTCAGCTAGGTTCAGTCATGAGTTTGTTAGTAGCTGCCTGTCAGGGAGGTGACTCTTCTCCTGGGGTTGGTTGCCAGCTGTGTGTTAGGGAGATGAGGGGAACTGGATCATTGTTTCCTGTTGTCCAGCAGGCAACCCTAGATTGGCCCACATGGTAGCTCAGTGGGTTTCAGAGAGAGAGTGCAGAAACTTAGACTCAGTGCTGGTAAACAGCAACTTCTTTCACATTCTATGGGCCAATGTGAAATACAAAGACGCCCGATGTGGCTAGAGTGGAAAAGAAGACTACGGGCCTTGACAGGAGGAGCTGTGAAGATCATTGTAAAGGCTATGGGTACTTGGAGACATAGAGGATTATGACCATTTTTGGCATCTACCATACATGGGGTAGTTTGTATCTGAAGGCAGTATGGCTGGACACATTTAGGAAATGAGAGCTTCACCTGTATGTTCATGTAGGACACTACCAGGAATAGGAAGATCAGAGAAAAAGGGAGCTTAACAGAGCAAATGCCCTAAAGAGACACAGAGGTCAGAGTCACCTGCTTGGAAAGATCAGAGGGATGGAACAGCAGGGCAGGGACTTTAAGCCACACTAGGCAGTGCAAATGATGCTGACTTCACAGGGGCTCAGGAACACAGGCCAGGGAAGCACCTTGACCTCCTGGCTCCAAAGCTCTGAGCATCATTCTTAGAAATAGTTCCCCTGCCAGCATATTTTGTACCACTAAGAAAGCGACTCAGGATAAATTCCAGAGCTCTGTTTTGTTTTCTTAATTAACTAATTGATTTTGACAAATAAAAGTGGTCTGTATTTAAATTATACAATGCAATGTTTTGATATATGTGTATACTGTGAAGTGATTGCCACAATCAAGCTAACTAGTGTTTTCAGGCCTCTATTGAAGTGCCCTAATGGTTCTCTTCAAACTGCTGCAAAAATCTGATAAGCAAAGTTCCTGGCCAGCCAGAAGATACCTCAAGGGCTCTCATTATCTCCCTGAATCCAACCCACCGGCTACACCTACCATGCCATCTCTCACCCCATCCTCTCTTGGCAGATGTCCTTGTCTTCTACACACCTGAAAAGGGGAAGGCATCCAGTTTCACATTCTCGTTGCAGGTCCAGTGTCAGTTAAGGCTTGGATGGATCCCTCTGAGTAGCCTCCACCCCCTTCTCCCTGAATAAGTCAAATAAAAGTGGGTATAATTCGAGGCAGTGACATGTCCGTGCAAGGCTTGGCCTTGTGGTAAGTCACAAACAAGGCGTGAACAATATTCCCATCTTCTCGTCTCTGCTAAGTTCTTGCCCTGAAAAAAACTAAGTTCTGCAAAGTGCTCAGAGGGTTTAGGTGTGAACCACCCAGCTGGAGGTAGAGTTATAGCTCTGCCTCTGGGGGCCAGCTCCAGCTGGGAGGTTGATGGGAGCCTCGGAGTTTGGGCTCCCCAGAAGCAAGATCCTAGAAAAGAATTGGAGTGTACGGAACTTCTTTCAGAGGCAGGCCCAAAAAGTATCCTAGGAAATTGGGGAAGGGACATAGGAAAGAAAAGACGTCAGTAGAGAGGCTGTTGTCCAGCAGTTTACTGATGTGGGAAACTCGGGTTCAGTCCTGCCTGGGGCCCCCGAGAGGCTTGGTACAGCACACTTCAAATGATCATGCCTGAGGTACCAGGAGCCCACCATATCTATTGCTGAGGTCTGTTCATGCCCTGTCTTCTTTGCTGGCCAAGACAAGGTTCTCAGATGGAAGGCCACAGGGGTTTTCAGTAGGAGCCCTCTTGGCTGAAACTGAAATGAGGATACCTCAAAACATTAAGTGAATTTTCTGAGTCCATATAGCTAGGAGCTGAGTCTGTCTTAATTGTAAAGTCCTTGTTCTTTAACAGGAGGAAAGAGGAAATGGTGACAAATAAGTAGTTTCTTGGATCCAAGACACTGAGAGTGGCTATTTCCTCCTTGCACAGAAGGCTTCTTGATGGAAACCAAATTACTCTGAAAAGTTACTTGTTTTAATATCTTAGCAAATCATTTGATACATTCAGGGACGTATTTATCAGCAATGTATACTTTGTTCTTCTCACTTGAAGAATGTTTGTTTCATGACGTTGGAGATCTATAACACAAAGACCCACTGTGTCTGATGAACCCCCGTGGTATAGCTGTTATAGGGCCCTCATACATACACTCCTGGTCCCTGAGCGCATCTATTTTGATCTGGTTCTAACTCTACCACTGTCCACTGCTAGACAGAAAAGAGGAAGACATGCCTCATCCAAAAACTGGAGGAATTGCATCATTTTCAAGTTTAGTTTTTGTTGTTTCCAAGTATATTTATGTAATGCTGGATTATATGTATATACTTGCCATGAATTAAATACATCACAAATAAAATCCACTTTTGGGACTCAACAGTATATAAAAACACAAGCCGTATGAACAGATTTATTTATAAAGTTATGATGAGCTTTTCTGAGATCTTTCTAGCATATCACTGGTGTAAATGTCATGGGAATTGAAAATAATGTATTTGAATTTCACAGTCTTCTGTGAATGAATTTTTTTTTTTTTATTTTTTTTTTATTTTTTTATTTTTTTTATTTTTGAGACTGAGTCTCTCTCTGTTGCCCAGGCTGGAATGCAGTGGCGTGATCTTGGCTCATGTGCAACCTCTGCCTCTCGGGTTCAAGCAATTGTCCTGCCTCAGCCTCCTGAGTAGCTGGGATTACAGGTGCATGCCACCACGCCCGGCTAATTTTTGTATTTTTAGTAGAGACGAGGTTTCACCATGTTGGTCAGGCTTGTCTTGAACCCCTGACCTCATGATCCACCTACCTCGGCCTCCCAAAGTGCTGGGATTACAGCTGTGAGCCACCGTGCCTGGCCCTGAGAATTTTTTAATACTGCATTTCCCAAAAAGAATTTGTCTTTCTCTCATTTTAAAAAAAAAGTTTTCCCTGAGTCTATTAGAAACTCATTCTTGACCAGAAAATTCAAGCAAAAAACGAATGAATTAGATGACTTGTCCAGATTCTATGTTTAGCAGACGTGTGTACCAAGAATTTGTATTGGTTCTTACTACATGATAACACAGATAGCACTGAAAAATCTTAACTCTATGTAAAGTATTTATGTATATAAGCACTTAAGATTTTATGTAATGTAACTTTTTCTATTCAACCTTTTAAGGAATATCTAATATTTTAAATTACTTTATCAAGCAAAGAAACAAAAAGGACAAGTTTAAAAATAAAAACATAGAAAAGGAAAAAAAGAATTATCCTGTGGGTGTTCTCTCATTAACTAAAACTAAAGGTTTCGGAAAATCTGTTAATTTTCCAAATTTTAGATTTTTTTGTGCTATCATATTCAAAAATGACAGATTAAAATTTTGAAAAATTTGTTCATGAAAATTCTAACCTTGAGTTTGCTCATGATCTAAATTTTCTTAGCTCTCATGAGATCTGGTTGTTTAAAATAAATAAATAAATGAATTTTCTTAGGGACCCAACTGCCACTAAGATTTTTTAAATGGTAGCTACTGGCGTTTTTTGTTATAAGCCAAATTTCTTTCATCAAATCAAGCTCACACATTCACTCAAGTTCTTAAGATACTGTTGAAATGGGAAAAGTCCCTTTGTTTCCCTTTCAGGGTGTGTGATGGGGGTGTGGCTGGCTTTTTTGGTGCCTCACTGCTCAAACTTCTAGGGGAGGGCATATAGACGGGCAGTCTGTGGGGCTCCGACCCCACGGCAGCCTCTAGAGGTGAATGTTTACAGCTCCTGAGGCCCCAGTGTGTGTGTGTTACCAGGTACCCTATTAGTTTAGCATCTGCAGGTGGCTTGTGTGCAACAGATTAATTAGACTCTTGCCTTATTACAAGGACAGAGGGCTTTTCTGTATCCCGGGATTTCTTGCCTTGGTGTACCAGAAGAATCAGATCACACCTGGGCTCGGAGAATGAGTGCAAAGTTTTGTTGAATGGAAGCAGCTCTCAGCAGATGGGGGAGCCAGAAGGGAGACGGAGTGGGAAGGTGGTTTTCCCCCGGAGTTGGGCTGCACAGCCACTGGGGCTGTCCTCCCACTGTCCCAGCCAAACTCAGCATTCACCGGTCAGTGGCCTGCTGGCTTCTGTCGGTGTGCTCTTACACTGGTGCATCCCTCCTGAAGTCCAGCCACTTGTGTCTTTTTCCACTGATGTCTTCCTCTCAACATCCAGCTGCTGTGTGCGTGCCTACGAGTCTTGGGGTTTTTATAGGCACAGGATGGGGGCGTGGCGGGCCAGGGTGGTCTTTGGAATTGCAACATTTGGGCACAAAAACAGAAATGTCTGCCCTCACCTAGGTCCATGGGCACAGGCCTGGGAGTAGAGCCCTAGTCAGGGGCCACACCCTTCTCTACCCAACACTTCCCTGCCCCCTTCTGTATCACTATTCCTTCATTAATTAGAAAGTATGCATTTTTTAAAAATTATAAAGTGTCTAGGTATCTGGCAGCATTACTCAATAGGAAACTCCAATAGAGGAGTAAAGTTATTTCTCCAAGGTCAACAAAATTAATAAATGCAAAGCCTTCATCACCAGAGTCGTGGTGAAGAGCTCTTTGCACTATGTGTAATTGAAACGTGAAACCAACAATTTATTTACCTTCAGTGTACATTGTTCATTGAATGTCATTATGTTGTCGATTATTGACTTCCTACCACATGTGACAATTACATGTGGCAGGCAGACATGTGCTTCTGCCTTCCCTGCCCTGAGTACCAGACTACTCTCAACTCTGGGCACCAAGGTGGCAAGATACAGTTGATGGAGTTGCGAATGGAAACAGGAAGATTTGGCATCTGAATCTTGAAAACTCTTGACTAAAATCCTCTTTAGATATAGAGATTTGATAACTTCTTAAAGTGAAGTTTGTTTTGCTCATGGCAACCATACCTATCTGCTGATCAATTCTGTTTCCTTTTCAAGAAAAATTATGTATCCTGCATCAGCAAGGATTCATGAACTAAAGGACTCACAGAGTAGAACTCTCCACTTTTGAAACTGAGGAGCCAAGGCCCAAAGAGAAAACGTGACCTAGATTTAGTTATCATTATTTATTGTTTTAAAGGGGGGACAATCAAATTAATGAAGGCAGTTAAAAATACATTGCATTCTTATTAAATACATTCTGTAGGATTTATGCCTGATGATCATGAACATCAAATTTGACTTCCCTGTTGAGCAAAATGAACTATAATCAAGTGGAACGAATTGCATTGCTATTATCCCTTCTTGTTGATTTGTGTCAGCGCATGGTAACTGAGCTGAAATGGGCTTTGTTTGCTTAGCTCTTCTCCTAAGGAGAACAGTGTGCCATTTACTGTGAGTTTGTACTGAGTTTCTATCTACTGACTGCTTATACTGGCCTTACTTTAATAAAGAGTTCTGTCTCACTCCTTAATACAGCATATGCCAATGGGAAACACATACCTTATGCCTGGCTTTGTTCTATAGCAGAGTTTCTCAACCTCAGCTCATTGACATTTTGAACAAAATAATTATTTTTCCTGGGGAGGGAGTGGCAGACTGCCCTGTGCATTTAAAAATATATTTAAAAAAATTTTTAATTGACACACAATTATTGTACCTTTTTATAGGGCACAATGTAATGTTTTGAAATGTGTATACATTGTTTAATGATCAAAGCAGGATAATTAGCATATCTGTCACCTCAAACATTATCATTTCTTTGTGGGGAACACACAAAATCCTCTATAACAGCTATTTTAAAATGTGCAATACCTTTTTGTTGACTGTAGTTGCCAGACCATACAACAGGACACCAGAAAACTTCTCCTTTCTCATCGTTAAGTTTGTACCCATTGACCCTCCACTCCCCATCTCCCTATTCCTATTCCTTACCCTGTTCTATTCCCTAGTTTTATAAGATCGACTTTAGATTTCACATATGAGCGAAAACGTGGTATTTGAGGGGTTAATATTCAGAATACATAAGGAACTCAAATCAACAGCAAAAAACAATAAGCAAAAAAAAAAAAAAAAAGAAGACATACAAATGGACAGCAGGTATATGAAAACAACCTCAGCATCACTAATCATCAGAGAAATGTAAGTCCAAACCACAGTGAGGTATCACCTCACTTCAGTTAGAATGGCTATTATCAAAAAGACATGGTAAGATAACAAGGATTTCTGAGGATGTGGAGAAAGGAAACCCTTACACACTGTGAGTGGAAATAAAAATTAGTAAAGTTATTATGGGAAAAAGTATAGAGGTTCCTCAAAAAACTACAAGTGGACCTACCATATGATCCAGTACTTTCACTCCTGAGTATACGTCCAAAGGAAATGTCCTGTGTATTTTAAGATGTTTAGCAGTATCCCTGGCCTCTACCCACAAGATGTCAGTACCACCCACCCTCTCACTCCCAGCTGTGACAACCAAGAATGTCTCCAGGCATTCCCAAATGTCCTCAGAAGGTCAAAAATGACCCCGGTGGAGAACCTCTGTTCTGCATACAGTAGGGATTCTTGAATTATTGTAAAACACAGAAAGAGTGCTTTTAAGTTGTTTGAAATTTTATTTTATGAGAATCTATGAAAGTCTTTTTAACTTTTTAGTGATACATAATATTTGTATGTACTTATGGGGTACATGTGATATTTTTAAGCAAACAAGCAGAGGCCATTTAAGCTCAGTTCTCTTGTGCTAACTCAAATACAATTATTTGCAATTCCTTATATATACACTATGTCACACTACGTATCTTATTTATTTATTTATTTATTTATTTATTTATTTATTTATTTTTAGAGAGAGTCTTACTCTGTCGCCCAGGCTGGAGTGCAGTGGCACAATCTCGGCTCACTGCAACCTCCACCTCCCAGGTTCAAGCAATTCTCCTGTCTCAGCCTCCCAGGTAGCTGGGACTACAGGCGTGCACAACCACCCCCAGCTAATTTTTGTATTTTTAGTAGAGATGGGGTTTCACCATATTGGCTAGGCTGGTCTCAAACTCCTGACCCCATGATCTGCCCGCCTTGGCCTCCCAAAGTCCTAGGATTACAGGCGTGAGCTGCCGTGCCCAGCCACACACTACATATATTTTCATCCATTCTTACATTAATGTTTGTGTTTTGTTTCCTCCTCAAGAACCTATCAAATATAAAAATATTTAATGCATTTAAATTGTTGACAGCAATCTTTGATTTTGAAATACTTTCATGAAAAGCATATTTTCTGGAAGATAATAGCATTGCATTGAATCCTGCTCCTCTTAATTGACTTGCTATACTTATTGTAGAGAATTATTTTCTCTTGAAGAAAGGTAGTATTTAAAGTAAGGTATAACTACTGACCTGTGTGCCTTTAGAATGGGAACAAGTAAGTATACTGCCAAAATTCAACTGGAAGTTTGTAGTTTTATGGCTCCTAGAATTTATTCCAGGAGAAATTTATTCCACAATTGCAAGCTAATCTACTTCACATATAATTTAGGGCAAATGAATAATGTCATTAAGGAAACATATTTATTTAGAGTCGTTAAATGCCTTCTGATAGATGCAAGATCTGAAATAATATAAATATATACTTATATTACGAGTCGGGGCAACAAAGTTTGGAGTCTAGAATGATGTATGAAGGAAGGTCATGTGTTTTATGATTTGATTTAAACTACCCTAGTGATTCAAGTTACCTACAACCAATAATCAACAGGGTATTTTATATGTGTATGTACACACACACACACACACACACACACACACACACACACACAGACTTTAAGGAATTGGCCCACACAATTGTAGGGTTGGCATGTCTGTAATCTATAGGGCAGAGCAAGAGGCTGGACGTTCAAGAAGGATTTCTATATTTATGTTACAGTCTTGAGTCAGAATTTCTCCTCTGGGTATCTTAGTCTATTTGGGCTGTCACAGCAAAATACCATAAACTGGGTGGCTTGTAAACAATAGAAATTTCTTCCTCACCATACTGGAGGCTGAGAAATCCAAGAACAAGGCACCAGCACATCCAGTATCTGATGAGGAGGACCCACTTCCTGGTTCATAGACAGCATCTTCCTGCTTTATCCTCAGATGGCCAAAGGGGAGGGGGCTCTCTCAGGTGTCTTTTAAGAGGGCACAAAACCACTCATGAGGGCTCTCAAATCCCCACCTCCTAATACCATCACCTTGCAGGTAAGAATTTCAACAGACAAATGTTGGGCAGATACAATCATTCAGACCATAGCACTGAGATTTTTTTTTTTTTTCATTAGGTTCTCAACTGACTGGATAGTAGATGTTAAACATATCTACAATATACCTTCACAGCAATACCCAGATTAGTGTTTGATGAAATAAGTAGGTATTACTGCAGCCTAGCCAAGCTCACACATAACACTCATTGTCATATATTTACACACACCTAGGAAGAGTAAAAGAAAGGGCTATCTGGATATTTTCTTGAATTACCAGATTCATAAATACAGGTATGTACCACATAATGACATTTCAGTCAGCACCAGACTACATGTATGACAATAGTCCCATAAGATTATAATACTGCATTTTATTGTAACACTTTTATGCTTGGGTATGTTTAGAAATGAAGTGCTTAACATTGTGTTCCCATTGCCTACAGTATTTATGCAGTAACATGCTATATGGATTAGTAGCTTAGGAGCAATAGACTACACAATAAAGCCTAGGCATGTAGTAGGTTATGCCATCTAAGTTTGCGTAAGCACATTCTATGATATTTGCATGACAATGAAATTGCCTAATGACGTACTTATCAGAACATATCCCACTGTGAAACCATGCACAGTTTTATCATGATGGATGAATATCTTCCTATAATTCAATGAAGTACAATTTTAAGGTATTAGGTGGTGAATATATGTATATAACGGCAAACTGCATTGAAAATATGGGCAGATGGTCTGCGAGGCTCTTTGACAGACTGGCTGCCACATGTCAGCAGATGACTGGGCTTGTGCCTCACTCAGCAAGACAGGACACATCTCAGACCCTGAGAGTCTCTTGCAAATGGTCAGAACTCAAGGGTCCATTGGAATGCACACACAGATTCCTATTGAATTGGAATATCGGCTATTCCCTCTGTGTTTAGGAATACTCAGTATTGAGGTTCACTAATACCCATCACGGAGGTTCTATGTGCCCTCCTTGGTCCCCTGTGTCCCTGGACCCAAGGTGTGCCTACCCTCTGCATGAAGCACCCAGATCTCTGTGAAGCAAGAGTCTGCAGAGTCCAGAAAAGCATGAGACCCAGAGGCTGGCACTCGGGCTGAAGCTCACACTCAGAGCCATGTGCAGGACCAAACAGGTGATTAAAAATGAGAGCACTGGGCTGGACCCAGGCTGAACTCAGGAACAGGCAGCAGCAACAAATTTCCAGTAATGAGAGTCTGCCAGAGACACAGCACTGTCACTTTCCTCCTGCCACCTCAGGAGTTAAGCCTAGGCAGGTCTCAGTGCCCACAGCAGCACCCAGAACTGCATCCCAAAGAGGGGATCAGAGAGGAAGCACTTTGGTTTTTTTCACAGCTCTTATTTATGTGTTCTTATGACATGCACTGTCCTGTTTTCATGGTTTTGTTGAAGTTCCAGGTAGAACGGGCTAATGCACATTAAGACTGAAAGCAGAATGTTAAATGGCGTCATAGACATATCAGAAAAGGACGGCTTAGAGATTATCTGAGTCAACCTTGTGCGAAAACTGCTAAAAACTGCCTAACAATGTTATATGGCAGCCTGCAAAGCCTGGCTTTGGGTTCTAGAAGAAAATGTGTGTATGTGTGTGTTGTGTGTGTGTGTATAAATGTGTGTATGTTGGTATATATGTATGTGTATATATATGTATATACAGAGACAGTATATAAGGTGAATATGTACATTTGCATTTATATATAAGTATTTAAATATATAAACATGATATAGATGCACAAAGTGTATGGTGTGGGGGTGCATATATATGTGTACATATATATGTATATGCAGAGAGAGAGTATATAAGGTGAATAGGTACATTAGTATTCATATGTAAATATATACGATGTATATATACGTAAGGTGTGTGGGGGTATATATGCATGCATATATTTAATACATGTATATACATACACAGAGTATATTAGGTATATATACATATGTTAATATATGGTATATATATAGTATATATGTATGTGTATATATGTATATTTACACAAAGAGTATGGTGAATATATATGTATATATAAATATATAAGGTGTGTGTGTATATATATATGGTGCATGTGCATGTGTGTGTATCCGGATTTGCTACCGTCTAATGAATAAACAGATCTGGATTTGAAACACAATGGTGTATATGAACGCTAGCAGAAAAAGCCCATCAAATTTCTCCCACACTGGGGCACTGCAGAGTCCTTCCCTTCTCGAATGTTCTCCCTGGCACTTGTGTTTCTTTCCTTGCTGACCTCTGCCTAGTTGCAGATAAAGATGGATTTTGACAGAACCGGGAAGAGTTGTTCTATCTCCATGGCAACGTCAATTCACATTCTGCAGGTACATTGGCCGCCACTGCCTAAATGAAGGCTCCTGAAGGCTCTGTGTGTTGCCGTGCCTGGCCAAAAATAACTTGGCATGCCACCGTTCCTCACAGCCCCATGGAGAGAGGCATTAAACTGACTGGATGCCAACTGTCAACTCTGTTCCCGTCTTCCTGCTAAAGAGGAAGAAACAGGAACTGCCAGTGTTTGGGGGAGGGGAGTCAGTGAGGCTGCTACGTTGTTTCCATGGTCTGAGAAATATCCCTTTCCTCTGCTGAATGGAACATGAAATACATTCTAACTTGTTCACCCCGGGGGCACCAGATAATTTGTATTTCAGCAGAAGTATTATAATTACATAGTTTAGAGTTAGAATTAATTAGCATTTGGGGAAGTAGTGATAAAACCAAGCAGTTATTAAAAAATTAATTTTAATAGAGGTCAGTTTGGAGAGAGTACTTGGTTTTCTTTTGAAAGATTTGTGTGTGTGTGTGTGTGTGTGTGTGTGTGTGTGTGTGTGGTGGGGGAGATAAAAAATAAAATTATTAAATGATCCTTTAATCAGCCTGAAATGTGAAGCACCTTATCATTAGATGCTACCACTGGATGTTAAAATCCAAATCAGCAGCACACATGCAGAACATATTTCAAAAGAAGTCAAGAGTTAGGTGAGTCTTTGAGGGTTATCTATGAAGAAAAAGAAAGTTTTGTAGTATCCTTTAAAAAGTATATCATGTTCCCAAGAATATGGGTCATAGCAACCTTTTTGATGTTAAACATAGTCAAGAATGATTTCATACACTATCCTAGACACATGAGATACTTAATAATCATTAAATATTGTCTGAGGAATAATTTTTGAAATCAGTTAACATTGCCTATGAGTGTACCGAGTGTGAAGCTCTCGTTGGAGGGCTTGCACACCCGGGAATGAAGTCAAATATTTGCCCTCGTGAAGCTTTTACTTTGTTGTGAGTGAGGAGTCAGAAAAGATTGTAATTTTTAAAAGTATTTTTACCTTCAATTGGAGTTTTACAACACTCCTCTAAGTCTTTCAAATCAAAGACCATCACAGTTAAATTTTAATTTTTTTCTGAAATTGATCACCGTTCCGTGGTTGTATAAAAGACCCTCCTTGTTCTCAGAGGATAATGTTGAAACCTTTAGAGAGAAAGATACATCATGTATGCAACTTACTCTCCAGTTGTTCAGCAGCAACAATAATTGTTTTCATTAGAATGAGAAAAAGGGAAAGCAATGGAGAAAATGAGGCAACTTGTTATCAAGTGGTGAGTGGAAGAGGAAGGTATGCTACAGTTTATTGTACTATTCTTGTAACTACTCCTTCATTTTTATATATTTTTTTCAAAACAATAAGTTAATGCAGTCTATAGCTTTAGGCAGAAACTCTTTTTCAAGAAACAGGAACAGTGTGCAAAATTTATTTTAATTTTTTCTTAAATGAATTCCAAGACTTTTTGAAAATCTACAACAACACTTGTAAATATATACTTCTTTAGTTTTCAGATTATAGTAGGAATTACCCTACTAATATTCTGAAATAAGAAGTTGCCTTTACGGATATACCAATATTTTTAAGCAGTGCCAATTTCTAAGTAATCTTTTCTTAACTTTGCTTCCGAAAATTTGAAAAATGTCCTTTCATCAAAAGCTATAGGCTGCTTATTTAGCTTTTCCTTTTCCTTCCAAGACAAAACCCTTACCGCAGTTTGGGGACAGAATGATCAGCTGACCCACTCCACATCTTTATACTCAAAATCAAAGTTGTTCCCTTTAAAAAGTTCACTGGAGAGGAATATGTGGGATTTGATAAGCTCTGTTGATGGTTTAATAATTATGAATGTTTCACAGACATTATACATTAATCCCACATTTACTAGCATAAGAGCAAAACTAAGGAATGAAAGCAAATTGTTCTGCAGGGTCCATTTGTGCATGCTATTATCATGCCCCATAAAGAAAACAAAATCTTTCATAAAGGATCGTTAGTTTTTTCATCTTATTTACACCATTAGATGTTGCCACAGAACATTGGAATATACATTGGTGCAACCTGAATTGTCTGTCTGCTGTTCATTGAAATCTCTATCCATTTTATGCATTGTCAAAAAGGAAAACAAAGAACCAAAAATACACAGTTTTTTTTTTTAATTAGGAGATAAGCTCTGATTTTCTGATGTGTTAAGTTGAAGCCTGGAGCATTTTCTCACTAATCCAGTGTGAGTTTCTAACAGTGAGCTCTGTTTTAAGAGGAAAAAGGGTGATGTAGCCCAATGAATAAGACAGCCTTGTTCATTTTCCCTGGGATGATGAAGCATTGCATGGCTCCCTGGCTCAGTGAAAACAGGGTGGAAAAACGATCCAGGAATTGTAAATTGAGCATGCAGGGCTCTGCAACAGCTGTCCTGCATCTCTTTGGGAATAAGGAGTAGGGTTCACCATACTTGTCCAGTTTTCTTTGCACTTGCCACTGTTACTCTTAAATTATTTTGGGAGGTTGCTTTCATTTTGGCACATTTTTTGAAGAAAAATGTGTGCCTCCAAGTTCATGCCCAGGTTGTCTGTCCTGATCACACAATGGCCTTGGAGGTTTCTTACGAATTCTGTGTGCAATCTCTCACTGCGTTGCTTACCTAGCAGTTTTGAGTGCAAAGCCTTGAAAATTAATGAAGTGCCTTTCTATTTTCTGTTCCAATCTGTGATCTGGTGCCTGGAGGATATTTTGACTATTTTTGACTTCACTTATGTTTTGTTGTTGTTGTTGTTACATAAAGTTTTTTATTTTTAAATTCTATCTCTAATATGTTATTTTTCTTTTATTCTGTCCATTCATTCAACACCCATGTTGACATAGTTTGGATATTTGTCCCTCCAAATCTCATATTGAAATTTGGCCCCTAATGTTGAAGGTGGGGCATAGTGGAAGGTGTTTAGGTCATAGGGACAGATGCCTCATGTATAGCTTGGTGGCATCCCTGTGATAATGAGTGAGTTCTTTTCCTATTAGTTTATGCAAGAGCTGTTTAAGAGAGACTGACACTTCCCACCATCACTCTTGCTCCTTCTCTGGTCGGGTGACTTACCTGCTCCCTCTTCACCTTCCACCATGATTTGAAACTCCCTGAGGCCCTCACCAGAAGCAGATGTTGGTGCCGTGCTTCTTGTACAACCTGCAGAACCATAAGCCAAATCAATCTTTTCTTTGTAAATTACCCATCCTCATGTATTCCCTTATAGCAGCACCAAACAGACTAAGACGTATATGCATAGTTGTGTTCTTAGATTTTGTTGTTGTTCCCAAGATAGTTCTTCCTTTCTTTTTTTCTTTTCCTTTATCCATGTCTCTTCATTCACATTACAGATCAGGCACAAGACCTGGGCTGAAGTATGTATGGGATAGGTAGGTTACTTTCTCTCCTCTTTCTATGCAGTCAATGTAAGAATCCCAGCACTTCGGGAGGCCAAGGCGGGAGTATCACCCGACGTCGGGAGTTCAAGACCATCCTGAACAACATGGAGAAACACCGTCTCTACTAAAAATACAAAAAATTAGCAGGGCATGGTGGCACATGCCTGTAATACCAGCTAATCGGGAGGGTGAGGTAGGAGAACTGCTTGAACCTGGGAGGCAGAGGTTACGGTGAGCCAAGATTGCACCATTGCACTGCCACCTGGGCAACAAGAGCGAAACTCCATCTCAAAAAAATAAAAACAAAAATAAAAATAAAAAAATAGTGGAGGAAATGGGCAAGCATTGAAGCTGAGAATTTTCTATGGTCCCTTCCCTTCCCTGCAGTTCTGGGAGTGGCCACTAGGGACGCAGTTGTGCTGTTAATGGGTCTTAGGAGAGGCCTTGCCCAGGTGTGAACAAGGGAGGTTAGCGCACTATTACTTTTATGGCATCTAACTATACGGTAGTATAAATTCACTGTGATAACTTCACTGAGCAAAGGTACAAATCGACAAATGGACAACAATTTCTATCATTGATTAATCAAATAGTCAGAAGTCAATAATCTGCTAAGAATATTCTGACCTCTACTGGCCCTGGGCAATAGATGGAGACAGAACAATGCCATCAATGTGAAGACAGCCTCCCACTCTCTCCTCTCCCACTTCTCCTACAGGCTTTGAGGATCACCAGGTTTCACTCCTTCATTCACAGGTGTCTGACGTTTGAGAGTCCGGAACATCACAAGATACCCATAATTTCCCATGACGTGAAGTAATAGAGATGAGATTTAGTAGGAGAGTAAACCTACTTCTCTCCTTGCTGTTGTATCCCCAGTGTGCAGTGGGGTGATTTCCCAGAGTAGGTGTGAAGTCAGTGTTTGTGGAATAACAGATACGAAAGAAAATAGACTCAGTTTTGTAAGAAAGAACAAGGTTCACTCAGGACATAACTAACAAGGGAGTTTCTTCTTATGTGTGATCACTGAATTAATTGGGAGGGAAAGATCACTGCTATGTTAATTTCCTCCTGCAAACACACACAGTCTCTTCTTGCAAGACAGTGCAACCTATCTCCCTTGCCTTTCTCATTGGAGAAAGCTTTTTGCATGCAAGTGTTTCTCCCAAAAGCAAGACCTCAAATAGAATACGTTTTGTAGGTTGGTGAAAGAGTGACTTATGTATAGGCAGAGGTGCAAAGAGACTGTTTTACTGGAAGTGCAGGATTGTAACTTTATCCTATAAAGAATTATAAAATTTGTAGACTCATGGAATATTAGAACTGAAAATAACATTAGTGATTCTAGTTTCATCTTTTCCATGTTTTTAGTTGAGGAAACCTTTTCTTTGGAGAAATGGTAAAGTTAACCACAATCACATTCATTTTGAATATTTTTGTTATTAAGTAACATACGCTAAATTTATGACATTTATTTTTCAATAAGAGCTGTGACATTGATACTCTAATCAAGAAATTAATGTAATAACTTACATTAAGCTGAATTTCTTGTATTTAAAATTTCATCTATATGTGAATGTATTTTTAATGTCACTTTTTATCAGCCCTTTTAACTTGAGGGCTGTGGAAAAATTCCTATTTCTTTATATATAAAATAAAGATTATATCATATCTGTTCTGCTTTCCTCTTTTCTCAAAAGTGAGTGAGAAAATGTGAAAGCACTTTATGAACTATAAAGCAATATACCATGAAGAGAATGACACAAATGAATATAATTTCATTATTCTCCCAAATAAATCCAATCTTTATTATTAACACCTATGGGAACAGTGCAAAAAGAAGTCTGATACATTTTTTAAAGGTCAGGAATTTTGTAGAATTTTTAAACTATAAAAGAAACATGACATGATTTTCGCAAGCATAAATTTCTTGCTTTTATTTGAATACATGAATAAGCACAATACTGATAACCTATGGCTCAGATTTGGCAGGCTTCCAAATTAACCCATCTGGCAGAGGTCTTGTGATCCATGGCAACATCCGGTCCCTGGGTGGGGTCTTATCAGGAGTTCCTCAGATTGTTGACATACTGTTTACTATGTAACTTACAGACACTGAAAAGGATCCTGATTTGTTTCAGAATCAGGAAGTCTGGCTGATGGTCTTGCACACAGACCCTTTAACCTGTATGTTGCGATCTGTAGCCAATGATTGTAACTTCTGTAAGGTACCCTCCAATGAGAAACGACAGCTCTGGTGTGAGGCGTTCCCTTCCTTCTAAACTTTCTTATAAAGATCTTCCAACTCTGGAACACACCCAACTTTTGTTGACTTCCTGAGTCAGTCCTCACATTTAGTTTCCAATAAACCTTTGTCAATCGTCACGTTTGATTTCCAACAAATGTTTATCAAACCATTATCAAGACTCAACCGTCTTAGTTTTGGTCAACAATACTAACATTTTGAGCAACTTATTTAAAAATTGATATATATTAATTCCTAAAAGGAGGACTTATTACACTGTAACAACCAGTCATGTATAAAATGCCACTAGAAAATTCCTCATAAAAATACTATCTCTGTTGAATTAATAAATTCTCCCTTCAATTTCATAGTCTTTTTTTTTTAGAAGCATAGCCTATATAGCGTTTATTTCTATATTGAACCTGGCTATACTCATTAGTGATTTCATAGTGCTTTCTTTGTTATTTTAGAGTGCTTTAGGGGGGCAGTTTTAGATTCTTTTTTGTTTGTTTGAGACGGAGTCTCGCTCTGTCATCAGGGTGGAGTGCAGTGGGCCAATCTCAGCTGACCGCAACCTCTGCCTCCTGGGTTCAAGCGATTCTCCTGCCTCAGCCTCCTGAGTAGCTGGGACTACAGGTGCCTGCCGCCATGCCTGGCTAATTTTTTGTATATTTAGTAGAAACGGGGTTTCACCGTGTTAGCCAGGATGATCTCGATCTCTTGACCTCGTGATCCACCCACTTCGGCCTCCCACAGTGCTGGGGTTACAGGCGTGAGCCACCTCACCCAGCCTAGATTCTTTTAGAGAAAAATCAAAGCATTTCTAATAAAGTTTGCTTTCTGTTCTAGTTTTGTTTGGCTTCAGAATGCATGTATAAAATTTTTATAACTTCACTGAGTATGAAGGCATTGTGCTCGGGCCTCGTTTCTGTTTTTCAGTGTGATTACATATGAGCTCTTTCATAGAAATTTTACTAAATAGTGGTCACTGTGTGTGAAATGCTGCTTATTCACTGGGTTCATGTCTGTGTCTGGTTTTCCTCATCATTCTGAACCCACTGCATATTGGCATTTGCCATTGGGGTGAACGTACACAGGCCTTTTGGGAAACCAGGCTCAGGCCCCAGGCTCTGAGTCAGAGGAACAAAGGGGAGATGTCATTCCCTCACCTCCTCCCAGTGAAAAATAGAAAATGAAATCTCCTTTGGATACTTGGCAAGGATCTAGCAGATATTTCTCCAGTGTGAAAGAAAAGGGTCTTGGAAAAAGACCCTTTGCTAATCAATATACAAGTAGGAAAGAGTAGAGAGGTGTGACATCTTGGGCATTAGGGTTCACTGCCTGAACTCCTTTTGAATTCTACTTTCTGTTTTATTTTCTTGGAATTTATGGCTGCAAATGACTGTGCTTTTGGCAACTGAAGGCCTGATGAAAGTTCTTCCCTTGCCTATGTAACAAGTGACGCTCACGGACTGACATCAACTTCCAAAAATATGAAGAATTTTAGAGAAAAAAAACCACTCTTCAATGAGGACAAGTTGCAATTTTTTACACAGAGGAAACAACAATAACTTTGTGTTTTAGGTATTAGGGAGCTTACCCATGTTCAGGCCATTTTACCAAATTTAATTTTTTTTTTTTTGAGACGGGAGTCTCGCTCTGTCGCCCAGGCTGGGGTGCAGTGGCCGGATCTCAGCTCACTGCAAGCTCCGCCTCCCGGGTCTACGCCGTTCTCCTGCCTCAGCCTCCTGAGTAGCTGGGACTACAGACGCCCGCCACCTCGCCCGGCTAGTTTTTTGTATTTTTTAGTAGAGACGGGGTTTCACCGTGTTAACCAGGATGGTCTCGATCTCCTGACCTCGTGATCCACCCGTCTCGGCCTCCCAAAGTGCTGGGATTACAGGCTTGAGCCACCGCGCCCAGCCAAAAAATTTTTAATAACCAAAATTTTACCTTAGAAATGTAGTATTTAGCCATCATTCCTTTTGTCAAAATATTGTTTTTCTGGCTGGACACAACGGCTTATGCCTGTAATCCTAGCACTTTGGGAGGCTGAGGCAAGAGGATTACTTGAGACCAGAAGTTTGAGACCAGCCTGGGCAATAGAAAAAGACCTTGTCTTTATAAAAAAGTAAAAAAAAAAAAAAAAAAAAAAAAAACATAAATAAATAAAAATTTAAAAATAAATAAATAAATAAATTAGCCAGCTGTGGTGGTTTGCACCTGTGGTCTGAGTGACTCAAGAGGCTTAGGGAGGTGGTTCCCTTGAGCCCAGGAGTTTGAGGCTACTGTGAGCTATGACTGCACCACTGCATTCCAGTCTGGTCGACAGGGCAAGACTCTGTCTTTAAATAATAGTAATGATAACAACAGCAACAATACTAATTTTAAAATGTTATTTATCTCCATGTTTAAATGCCAAACAGTTAGCATTTTTAATTTGATTTAAATTAACCTATGCTTGGGATCTTTTACCGTTACCAATTTGCATTTGAAATACAGAATAGAGTTATTCTAATAATCCAAAAATGGACTTTTTAGATCTTTCCCTTCTGTTTTTGATTTATAAATAGCATATTAATTCCCATTTAAAGTGTGGATGCAGTGTGGCTGTCAGCATATTCCATTTTAGTAATTTCACTATTGATTTATTTCTTTTGTAAAAGTTACAAAAGCAATGGTTATTTGCTTTCGCAAATAGAAGTGACTCAGAATGGTAAATACTTACAGTTCATGTTTTCTTCCCTGCCTGACAGTGTGAGTCAGAAATTAAATAAATCGGTGATGAAATTCCTAGAATGGAATCTGCTGGGACCCACACTGTGTCCACACTCCATTCTCTCCTCTACAACCAAATTAAACATACTCTCTCCAAGTAGGGTGGTTCCACTTAGCAAAATAAAAGTGACTGAACTCTACCCATTTTCCCACAGGTGCATTTAACAAATACTGGTGGCTTTTGGTTGCAAAGGTCCAGGGATTGGTGCTCTTGGAGAGCAGTTCAGGGAAAGGGCCTGTATGCAGGAATGGAGGGGCAAGGGGATACAGAGAAAGCTGCTCTGTGATGGTCTGTCCACAGGGCAGCTCCAGCAGTCTCCTGTGAATGCAATTTATTTTTATTTATACATTTTTTTTTTTTGAGACAGAGTCTTGCTGTGCTCTATCACCCAGGCTGTAGTGCAGTGGCATGATCACTTCAATCTCCACTTTCCAGGCTCAAGAGATCCTCCTGCCTCAGCCTCCCGAGTAGCTGGGACTACAGTTGCACACCACCATGCCCATCTAACTTTTGTATTTTTTGTAGAGAGGGAGTTTCACTATGTTCCCCAGGCTGGTCCCAAACTCCTGAGCTCGTGTAATCCACCTGCCTCAGCCTCCCAAAGAGCTGAGATTACAGATGTGAGTCATCACATCCAGCTGTAAATATAAGTTATATTCACAAATGTAAGACAGACGTTAGAGTACATGATTTGCCTGCTATAGAAATACAGCAGTGTGTAGTGAAAATGTAAATGCTGTATTTTTTACCCATAAGACAAATAGAAGAGCTATATGCTTTAATGATGCATAGGACTATTTTCTGAAATCTGCTACTGGTATTGAATGGTTGTGGCTGTTATTTATTTATTATTATTATCATCATCATCATCATCATCATCATTTGAGACATAGTCTAGCTCTGCCACCTAGGCCAGAATGCAGTGACGTGATCTCGGCTCACTGCAACCTCCCCCTCCAGGGTTCAAGCAATTCTCCTGCCTCAGCTGGGATTACAGGCGTGCACCACTATGCCTGGCTAATTTTTGTATTTTTAGTAGAGACAAGGTTTCACCATGTTGGTCAGGCTGGTGTCGAACTCCTGACCTCATGATCCGCCCACCTCAGCCTCCCAAAGTGCCCGTATTACAGGCATGAGCCACCGTGTCCAGCCAAGTTGTGGCTGTTATTTTAACATAGAAAGTCTATTTTCCAATCAAAGTGTAACTTCTCTAATAATATGCTTTGTATTTGTGATTAATGTTCTAGTAATATAGGACAAATAATTTTTTTCCTTTTTTGATTGCCACTAGGCCAGTATTTTTTGTATTATGGTTAAAGTTGATATTTTAGTAACAGAATAAGAAAATATATCTTTTTCCCTTTATAACCACCAATCTGATGTTTCCCATGTAACAGTTTTTTTCCTGGATATACCTAGTGATTCCTGAATTTTCTTACTATAGCTTACCCACTGTTACTGGCTCTTTGCTTTAAATAATCTTGACACATAGTCCTCATCACAGATCCACATTTTCTTTGGCCATATATACAAACTCGACAGTATGGTGTTGGAAACGTGAAAGGGCTGCTAACTCTCCTGAATCTGCTGTCATTGGTTATCAAACACCATGTAAGCACTTTATAGCTGAATGAAGCTGATTTTGTTTGAGCCACTTGATTTTTCCAGTGAAGCAAGGAGGAGCAAATAAGTGGTAAAAACAACCTTGGCTTGTTTTATTTTTCCTCCATGAAGTGAGTCTGTGACTCCCACTGGTATTTTTCATGTTTATCATGGACGTCCCAGGCAGTAGCAAGTTCTGAGAAATGGTATCTAACCTTTCAAATTGAAGATTTTATTTGCTAGAATATTCATTCGTTCTTGCTTATCTCAAAATCAGGTGGGATGAGCGTTGTTACTGAACCCTCGCGCATGAACTTGAGATCAGTTGGTAGCTAAGCCTTGCTGATGCTTATTTGTCTTTGAGATTAACAGAGTAGCTTATAAAATGCATTACGTATTTTTGAAATGCAAGCATGAAGTGCATTAGTAACAAATCTCCTTCAGTAAATCTTTAAGAATCTGGAAAAAAAAAGCACAAGTCAGTTCAAGAGTATTCTATCCATGGTTCACTTTGCAGCAGTGTCTTTATATCTTGTTTTGTGCGTGTGTGGTTCTTTGCATCACTTTGAACATCTTCTTGAATGAAAATGAGTCAGATACAGCTACTTTGCTCGTCTCCTGTAGACACACACTTTGATTAATAGAGTTGTTGGTGAAGTGTTAAAAGTCAAGAATGTTGTTATCACCACACGTAGAGGGACTGGATATGGGGAGCATAGTGGGATTTTAAATGAGAAGTACTGCATATCATAATCATAGAGCAACTCCCTGAGTGATTTCACATGATGAGCCGAGCTTCCCCAAAGAGGAATTTAATTGGCATATTTGAAGCTAGAAGTTTCTGACAGCCACCCCAGACCTTAGCAACAGTCTGTTCTCTTAGTAAGAGTCCCTGTAAACAGGTGGGAAAATTAAGGCACTCCAAATGTTTATCAAGTGTAGAACATTCATTATAGTATTTACCTTTTAGAGGTATTCTCTGAAATTCCATAAGGCAGTTTAAGCAAGCCACCAGCTGTTGTAAAGGGAATGAGAAAGCTCTGACTAACAGACTTCTTAGAATTTACCAGACTCTTTTTTTCTCAGAATGCTATGAATAAATCATAGACTTTCACTAGACTTTCCTATTCCTTATCAAATAGCAAATAAACTGGCTAAAAATAACTGGAAGAAATCTTTTAGCATGTAAGAGAATACTCACCTACATGGAAATAGCTCTATCCTGTTTTCTTTTGTAAAATTGCAGAAAAGAAAAAAAAAAAAAAGTCATTTCAAACTGTGCTGAATCTCTGGCAGGTTTTGAACCCAGCTGCCTGTCGTGGTTTGGGTCTCTGTACTGTGTGAGGGATGGTAGGCTAGATCCACTTCCACTGGTTTTTCTAACTCATTCTTCTCAAAGTTGCTGCAAGACTTTCCCATTATTTCCAGCTACCTGTGAAATGGGCAGTGAGGACATGGGACACAGTATCACAAAACCAAGTCATTGATAGGCTCTTACCTTCCACCTGGTGGGGGCCTCAGTCTTCCTTTGAATCTTCTGAGTAACATAGCACCAGAGAGCCATATAAACAGCCCTTGATTTCCAGCCTCAGAGGCAGACATGAGAGCTGGTATGATAGTCAACTTTTACTGTATCTTATTCATATACTATACAAATAAGGGAATAAATACAAATAATAAGATTTTTTTCTGATAATGAAATAATGCATGTTTCCACTGAATGGTTTTAAAACTACAAATAGTTACTAAGAAAAAAAATAAAATCCACTTACAGTTTCATCCCCAGAGATATGTAATCAGGGCCTCTGTATTGAACAGTTCAGCGGGGGAGTCCAGGTTCCATTGGAACACAGCATGGATGGCAGTCCCAGAAATTGTGCAACTTGGGGCTTAAACAGCTGTTAACATCTTATGTCATCAGTTATTTGAGTCTTTCACATCGCGTATGTAGTTCTTTTGTTGTTGTTCTTTTTTTATTTTGCTTTCTGAAATTAGTACCATGCCATGCTGACAGTTTAAAGCTTGTTTTATCCTGTATGTCTTAATGTAATGCCCACTAACCACAGTATTCCACATCGAGAATTCTGTTCTCAGTGAGAGGTGCACTATTCTCCTGAGGGAGGGCTGAGGCAGGAGGAAGTTCCCAGACTTAAAGAAGGAGTGGAGAATAGGGAAGGCGGGGACAGCTCTGCGCCCTGTGACCATCACCATTGCTAGGACCTGATTCTTGATGCCCTCCTGGCTGAGGAGTCAGCCAACATCCCTGGTACAGACTTGGTGTTATTGAGTGAAAAACAAATCCTCTTCCTCCTCCCTCCTCGTCCTTCTCTTTTCTCACTCTTTTATCCTCTCTTCCTCTTTCCTCTTCTCTTCTCTTTCCTTTCCTCACTGTTCTAAGCCTCAGGCTGTTCATTTCTAGAGCTGGCCAGATAGAACAGTGAGTCACGGTGAGATATTTTGTCCCATGGGTTTGTTCAACCAGAAACGTGTATGAGCCACTGCTTGGGGAGTTCTGGTGCTCTTTTGAAATATCCAATATCATCTTTCCTTTGAAAGCCTAGAAGAGATGTTCCACTAGTCAGTGAACTAGCAGCAGTGATCAACTACAATGATAACCCATGACCATCCATTCACAATGGCAGTAAATCAATGCCAATTCAGACCTGAATTTTAGCAGGTCAAATACGGTTCCAAGTTGCACAGTGAAGATACTATCCAGCTACAACTAAAACCAAAACCAAATCAAACAAATACGTGAAAATCAGAGCTAGATCTTAATCTTTGTGGCTTGAGAAATTCAGAGAAAATAGGACCCTGGGTAAGCCCTGCAATTAAAGAGACTAATGTCGATGACTTAAAGATTTGTGTTCCAGATCTTCAGTGTACTTTTGTTTGAGAGTTCTTGTAGCTACCTGTGGTAGGTAACCCACCAAAAATCAGCGGATCTACAGCATGAAGTTGGCATCTGACAGCCCATTGACAGCACTGGCACCTGCTCACTTGCTCATTCTAGCTGCAGCAGTTGGTGGGAGAGACGTGCGCTAGTCTTGTTATAAGTGCATGTTAATAAGATTTTCTCTGATAATGCAGGAAAGCTGGGGACAGAGGTGGCTAGAGTTCATTTTTCAAAGATAGCGTTTCTAGTCTGGTCAGATGCATCCATAAGAGGGGAAATAAACAGTGTAGGCTGATACTCATCCAGTACTAATTTCCTCTTGGTAGAAGCATATCAGGCGGTGAGTGAATACTGGGCAATGCCCAAAGACTTGAAGAATGGGAGTCTCAGCTCCAAGGTCGGTGGAGTGCTCTTTGAATTTAGCCCTGCAGCCCATCAGCAGTGTGGCCTTTGGCAAATCACTCTCCAAAACCTGGTTTCTTCTTCTGTAAAAGTAGCATAATAGAACTTCTTATTGTGTAACATTGTTGGGAAGTAGGAATTAAAGAGAATATGTGCAAGTGACTTTGTGGCAGATGTTTCCTTAGAGGAATGCTATGGTTCTAACTGTCAGCATCACTGTCGCAAATGAGAGGTTCTTAACCTGCTGTGTGCCGTAGAGCTCTCTGGCAAACTCATGGAACCCATGGAACTCACCTCAGGATAGTTTTGTTAAATAAAAAAATATATACATAACATTATAAAGGAAATCATTTAGCAAATTATTATTAATATATATGTTAGGCAGAATTATGACTCCCCAAAAATGCCCTTGTCTTAGTTGCCAGACTTGTGAATATGTTATGTTCCATGGCAAGGGGAAGTTAAAGGTGGAGATAGAATTAAGTTTGCTACCCAGCTGTCTTTGACATAAGAAAATTATTGTGGATTATCTGGGTGAACCCAATGTCCTTAAAAGTAGAAGGAAGAGACAGGAGAATCCGTGTCAGAGTGATGCAATGGGAAGCTCAAGGGGCCATTGCTGGCTTTGAAGATGGAAGGAGACCATGAACTAAGGGATGTGGGCAGCCTCTAGAAGTTGGAAAAAATAAGGAAATAGATTCTCCCCTCGAGTCTTTAGAAAGAAGACAGGCTGCCAAACCCCTTGCTTTTAGCCCAGCATGAACCATTGTGGATTTATGGCCTACAGAACTGTAGACAATACATTTGTATTCTTTTATGTCATCATGTTTGTGGTGATTTGTTACTGCAGCAATAATAAACTAATGTAGTTATTAAATTAGATAAAATCCATGATGTATGATATGTTCTTCTTGATTAATGTATTAAATTACATGCTAGATTTGTGTCGATAGCAAATTTTAAGAAGCTATTAGTGTCAATAAAAATGTATAGAGAGCTATATCTGAAATGTGATTTTGCAAATATTAGTAATTTGCAAATATTAGTAATTTTTATTGATGATGAAGTCACAGTACTAATACTACTGTGGTTTGTTGCCTATATTAATAATTTTACATTTTAAATTTCAGTTAGAGGTTAGTGAAAAATAGAAAAAATTTTTTCCTACACCCAGCTTCATGGAGCTTCCTGAATTTTATGCATAGAGAGTACACAGGCCCCAGATTAAGAGTCCCTGGCTTAGATATATGAAAGAATGAGAAACTTTCTAAGTTCTTCAAGATATATACAATTTAAAAGCAAAATCAGAAAATCACTGCAACTGGAAAGAAGATTAGTAATCCATTAGCTGGCCAGGCACTGTGGCTCAGGCCTGTAATCCCAGCACTTTGGGAGGCTGAGGTGGGTGGATCACAAGGTCAGCAGATCGAGACCAGCCTGGCTAACACAGTGAAACCCCATCTCTACTAAAAAAGATACAAAAAAAAAAAAAAAAAAAATAGCTGGGCGTGTTGGCAGGCGCCTGTAATCCCAGCTTTTCGGGAGGCTGAGGCAGAAGAATGGCGTGAACCCGGGAGGTGGAGCTTGCAGTGAACCCAGATCGCACCACTGCAGTCTAGCCTGGGCAACAGAAATAAACAAACAAACAATCGATTCCCACTACCTCGGTGTACGGTACCTCATTTTCCAAGCAAAAACCTCCTTTAGGAAACACACTGAAGACTAAAGTAAGGTCAAGACAGGCAGTTTTACATCTCAACTCTCTAAATACAAATAGCAATTGCTAATATTAATAAGTCTTTTTTTTCTGTTTTGTCATATCCTAGTGTTTTCAGTTTAAACTAAGCCACCATACATAGCTAAAAGAAAGAGAAACACATACATAGTCCCTAGTATATATATATATATTTTTAACACAAGTTAATATAAAAGCAAATGTATGTCATAAAAACATATATATAGAGAGAAGGACGGAGTCTCGCTCTGTTGCCCAGGCTGGAGTGCAGTGGCGCGATCTCAGCTCACTGCAAGCTCTGCCTCCCAGGTTCAAGCAATTCTCCTGCCTCAGCCTCCTGAGTAGCTGGAACTACAGGCGCCTGCTGCCACGCCCAGCTAATTTTTGTGTTTTTAGTACAGATGGGATTTCACCATGTTAGCCATGGTGGTCTTGATCTCCTGACCTCATGTTTTTGATCTTTCACGGTCTTACTTTCCCAACCTAGTTCTCAGGAAGTCTGGCTTTCCCTCAGCATGGGCCTTAATCTCTATATAGACTTGGACAACACGTAGGACTTCTCCCACTCTCAATCTATTCCTCTGCAGCACATGCAGTCTGATTGTTGTTGTCTAGTCCATGCACTGTAGCATTCCATAATTCTATCAATTTAGGTAGAATTTGAGAGTCTATGAATATGGCCATTTTGCTGAGAATCATTTTTACTCCGAATAATGAGTCCTTGTTGAATCTTTGTTCATTTAAATACTCCAGTGTGACATTAAAATTTATGTTGAGAGATAATTTTTCAAAGTCTTTTTTTTCTCAGAATCGCAGAAATATGAAAACTGAGTTTGCGTTTAATTGGTATAAGTTATTCCTTTGAAATTACAACTGATTTCTTGGTGGCATGCTTACTGTGAGGGAAGATGTGCTAATAGTGCTTAGAAGATGAAGCAGTATTTTCAACAGTCTGCTCATTGTAAACTTCTGGTTTCAATAAAATAAGAAAAGGTCCACAAACAATTCAAAAGAAGTAATTCACAGACATATCTCATTACTCTACTGCTGGAAGATGGTTGCTGTAGGCCATGAAGGGGTGCCGGGTGTCATCTGCATGCCTGGACATGAACAGAAAATGAAATATCACTGAAGCCAGACAAGGAGCACAGTCTCTAAGTGCCTTCTACAGAGCAGGTCCTAAGTATTCAGTTGTAACACAGCCCTTCAACCCTAACGTAGAAACATACAATGAAAGTAAATCTAACTCCTGAGCCCTAAAATAAGAAATGAGTTAATTCAACAGAGACTGAGATTTTTCTATGTTTTGTTTATCACTTAATTAATATTCAGGAATCTCTAAAAGGTCTTCTTTGATAATGCAGCACTAGCAAATGGATTTCTCCTCTGTTAGGGGCAGTTAGATCAAACCTCCATTGCTTTTGTTCCTGTTTATTTTAACCGAGGACTGGCAAATTTTCAAAAAGTATACTTTTAAAAATTTTTGCACAGATATCAAGTTAAAGTCTTGGACTATGTGGTTGCAGTAAATTTTGAAGTTATAGTAAGTTGCTAATTTTGAACTTTAAAAGGCACAAAACAGGCTCATCTTGGTCTTTGAAATATGTTATCAATGCTCAGAACCCCCTGGGTCATTGAATTTAGGTCAATATAGAGTTGACCTTTGTTATGGGTTAAATGTTGTCCCACTCAAAATTTATGTATGTGAAGTCCTAACCCCTCCTTCCATGTCTCTGAAAGTGACCTTATTTGGAAATAGGGTTGTTGCTGATATAATTAGTTACGATTAGGTCATACTGCAGAAGGGTGAACCCTTAATCCCATATGACTTGTTCCCTTATAAAAAGGGGAAATGTGGATATAGACACAGATGCACACATATTGGGAACACTCTGTGAAGACTGGAGTTATGCTGCCACAAGTCCAAAACTACTTGAAGCTGGGAGAGAAGTCTGGGTCGGATCTTTCCCCAGCATCTTCAAAGAAAGCAAGGCCCTGCAGGTACCTTGGTCTCAGAATCCTAGCCCCCAGAAATGTTGTTCAAACCACTCAGTTTGCAGTGTCTTGTTATGGCATTCCTAGTCACTAATACCACCCTTTCACATGCTCCAGCCAATTCACCCCCAGGCACTTATCCAGTTCAGACATTGGGCGTATTATCTTATAGAAAGCATGTGAGACATGGCTGCCTAGTTCTCCAAATAATTCTAACAACTTTATGAGTCATTTATCTTGTCTGGGCCCTAAGCTTTATTCACCTGCTAATTGATGAGTTTTTGAGTTTTTCTTAAATCTTTCAATTTACCTGTCCCTAAGGAGAGCGTAACATAAAACCCCAGAGGGTTTGGGATATGCCCAAAGCAGCCCATTGCCAGCTTAAACTGTCTGTTAAACTTGGGTTGTCTTGAAAAGTCATGTGGATATTTTATCCTTTGCCACATTATATGTGTTTAGTTTAATATGAAATAATATTTTAAATGGCCCATTGTTATATAATCTTGAAGTGTTTGTAACGTGAACTATACTTACCCGATGAATTCCTAGTCTCTGACATATCACCCCATACCCCAAATACTTGGAACCCATTTGGTCCCTGCCAGCCCTGTGGTTCCTGCCAGCCCTAACACTGCACGATCCTAGGGCTTCTCGTAGGTAGGTTATATCACAAAGACCACACTGTGTCTGTGTGCACAAGTCCCCCAGAAAATTTCTGGAATGAGTTAGCATAACATTAAAATACTCATGGAACCAGTTTTGCTGGACGGTATGGAAAATAGAATGTCATAAGGGGTACCTGGGTCGGTGGGGCAGGTCCCAAGCAGGATACCTTGATCTTGGAAAGTTTGTTTAAGGGATCCTTTCATCTTGTGTAAAAGAACCGGTGACAGTCAAGAAAAATGACTTAGATTCTGGGTCCTACACCACTGCCTTCCCCACTGAAGTAATTCATGACCGAGTCACTTAAAACCAGGGACATCATGCACAGCCTCCAAATAGCAAGGGAGGGAATAGCTGCCCCTGGAGTTTGGTAATGCCCTCAGCTTTGCCTAAACCCCTATCAACCTGACAAGTTTCCTTATCTGGAAAATTGGAAAAACGATCTGTCATAGGTCTACTGTGAAGACTAAATAACATATAGCAAATATTTCTTATAAATTATAAAATGCTGTAGGGGCATTAGGGATGAATATTTGGTACATTTCTAAGTAGATCTAAAAGGCGTTGATTGAGCTACTGATAGGACTGATCTGCCTTGTGCTTGGGGCCAGTTTGGAGTGTGGGTGGGTGTGTGTGTGTGTGTGTGTGTGTGTGTGTGTGTGTGTGTGTGTGTTACAAAGTCTTGCTTTGCAGCCCAGACTGGACTACAGTGGCATATTCATAGCTTACTGCAACTTCCACCTCCCAGGCTTAAGCCTCCAAGGCTCAAGTGATCTTCCCACCTCAGCTTCCTGAGTAGCTGGGACTACAGGCACACACCACCATGGCTTGCTAATTTTTCTATTTTTTGTAGAGCCAGGGTTTCACTATGTTGCCCAGGCTGGTTTCGAACTCCTGGGCTCATGTGATCCTCCTGCCTTGGCCTCCTGAAAGTTCTAGCATTATAGACATCAGCCACCACACCCAGCCCAGTTTGGTTTATGATGTACATAAACTAAGAGGGTGACATATTGAGAACAAGATTCTCAAGGCTTCAATTAATGCAAACATTTTTATAAAAAGTAAGAGTAGAAATGATATGACAAGACTGAAGGAGTATAGTGGCATGTAGATAAAAGGGTCAGCAGATGTCAAATACCCTTTTCAACGTAGGGAGCAAAGACTAATCAATCATCTTCAAAAAATGCAGTGAGTTTGAATCGTTGGAGAACCGGCAAGACCATCTGTAAAACTCCGAAGTGGTAATATATATTAGGGGTGAAATCAAATGAGCAAAATATGGGATGGACTGGCTGCTCATCAATATGGCAAGATACTAGACTTTGATGGGACAGCACCCAACTTCAACACAATTAGATTTTAGCTATTTTTTTAAATAAAAGAAAAGAAATCAAAGGTCTCGTTTTCTCAATAAGATGGAAGTGAACCTCAAGTACTAGCCATTTGCAAAACTGTCTGGTGAATACACCATATATATCTGTAGAATAAATCCATAGTGTGATATCACAGGAGGATGAATACTTTACATCTATTTTGGGGGTATCTATCCTGTGCTGGGGACTGTACTATAGGCACTAGCTATGCAACAACAGGCAAAAACCAAAAAGACAAAAATCGCTGTTCTCATGAAACTTATATTCTATAGCAAGGAAGAAAGACAAATAACTGTATTCAGGAAGCAGTGATCAATGCCCAGAAGAAAAATAAAGTAGGTTAAACGTCGAAGGATGACGAGGGTGGTGCTAGACGTGGAGAGCCCGTAGGTTACAGGGAAGTGAGTGGCTGAGGCTGGTGGAAATGGGGAAACAGAAGGAAGAGTTAGTGCACAAACTCTGTCATGGCTGGGAAATTCAGGACCAGTGAGAAGGTCTGGGTTGCTGGAATTTCTGAAAGCAGATAAGAAGGGGAGGAGAGGGGATCTGAGAGGCCAGGCCGTGAAAAGTCCTGTAAGGATTCTGGGCTTTCTTTTGAGTGAGATAGGAATCAATTGAGGAGCTGCAAGAAAGTAAACAGCAGGGAGAAGCGGACAGCATCTCTGCACCTTTACATCCTCCCAACTCCTTTCTGCTCCGTCCAGCCCTGGCCATGCGGACAGCTGCTTCCCTCTCAGCAGCCCCACTCTGGACCAGGTGAGGAAGGGTGCCAGCATTTTAAATGCTCCATGCTAATCCCTCCAAGAAATGACCTTTCCTTCATTAACCCCCTAGAATCCTTTGAAGCAATGGAGCCACCGTCTTATTTGTACTTGTATTGGTTTCTACAGATTCATATGTTTCTTAGCCTTAGAAATACGCTGAAGATTCATAAATCAAGATTCATTTGAAAAATTCGTTCTTTCCATTTATTATTATTATTATTATTATTATACTTTAAGTTCTAGGGTACATGTGCATAACGTGCAGGTTTTTTACATATGTATACTTGTGCCATGTTGGTGTGCTGCACCAATCAACTCGTCAGCACCCATCAGCTCGTCATTTACATCAGGTATAACTCCCAATGCAGTCCCTCCCCCCGCCCCCCTCCCCGTGATAGGCCCCAGTGTGTGATGTTCCCCTTCCCGAGTCCAGGTGATCTCATTGTTCAGTTCCCACCTATGAGTAAGGCACATAAGAAAACTTCACAGCCTTGCAACAGAATGTTAAGCTTAGGCTGGGCACGGTGGCTCACACCTGTAATCCCAGCACTTTGGGAGGCTGAGGCGGGCGGATCACCTGAGGTCGGGAGTTTGGGACCAGCCTGACCAACATGGTGAAACTCTGTCTCTACTAAAAATACAAAAATTAGCTGGGCGTGGTGGTGCACGCCTGTAATCTCAGCTACTCGGGAGGCTGAGACAGGAGAATCGTTTGTACCCGGAAAGTGGAGGTTGCTGTGAGCCGAGATTGCGCCACTGCACTCCAGCCTGGGCAACAAGAGCAAAACTCTGTCTCAAAACAAAAAATAAATGAGTACTAAGATTAATGCCTTTAAAAATGTATTTTCATGAGAAAAGAGGCAGCTCATGGATGACCTCAGTGAAATCAGTACATTCTCTGTGGAGACAGTCTTTATTCATTATTCACAATGAATAAAAATAGGGAGCATGATTTTTAAAAATGGAGGACTCAAGACATAGATTGAAAAGGGGAGCACAAATATGAAACTCACAGCAATAATACTAAATATAACACACCTGGGTAGAAGCTCATCTTCTCTGGTCTTTGGGACAGAAGTAATAACAATACTTCAAATATGTATTTGAAGAATATATATTTTAATATACAAAGAGGTGGGGTTGTCACATAAAATACAGGATGCCCAGTTCAATTTGAATTCCTGATAAAACATAATATTTAGTGTGAGCATATCCAAAATATTGTGTGGGGGCATACTTACACTAAAAATTTAGTTACATAGTACATATGTAACTAAAATTTAGATTTAAGTGGTGTCCTGTATTAGCTAAATATGGTAACCCTACTGAGAAGAGACTACTAATTCTACCTGTAGGCTGTATGAAGTAATATTTGCAGTAATAGATATTGTGTGGAGTATCCTTGCAAATGAAATTATCTTTGAGCTTGTTCTCTTTAAGAAGAGAAGTCTTGTGCTGCATACCTACCATGTTCCTCTCCAAGCCCACTCTTCCCCTGTCTTCACCCTGCTCTGAGCCCCAGGAGGCTGGCCGCCTCAATAGGCTCCCTAGTCATGGGCTTCCGATTGGGTTTCACAATGGGAGGCATCAGCAGGAGACTACAGGGGAGAAGAGCAGTATTGTTAGAGAGTTGATTTTGTTTCACCTGCTCCTACCCATTCAGGTTGCTCTGAAATCACTCCTGCCCACTAACCCTCCATGCCTAGGGAATATCACAGTTTTGAGCTGCTATTAGCCCCTGGGTACTGTACTGGCTTTGTAAATTACCTGTTTATTAGATTCTCCTCCAATGATTGAGCTTGAAGGTGTCATCTCTTCCCTTCTAGAGCTCTAATATGCTGGAGAATATGATGTAGATCTCCAAGGTCAAGAGCACAATCTGCATCCATGAAGGTGTGGATTAGAAAAAGAAAAGTAAGATTTGGAAAGAAAATGGTTAAGTTGACATTTTGCTGTGTCATTCAATAGTGAGGTCTTGCTGGTCACTTAACCTCTCTTTTAAAACAGATATTTATTCCTGGAAGGTTTCTAGAAAAATTAATAGAAACAGGAGTCTTAATTAGTTGAAAGACAAAGACATAGACTGCAGAAATGAGCAATTTATTACTAGAATGTCCATGTTCCTCATAAAACAAGACACAAATCTTGTATTTATAAAATATGTATTAAAAGGCCTTTCTTCAGAAAACTTAAAAAACAAAATATTTAGAAAGTATTTCATAAATATTTAGGAAAAAGGCAAAAACAAGCAAATCGTGTGTTGTCCTGAGACTTTCTTCCTGCAATCTCCCTTTTCGCCTCCTCCCTCCCAGTGCTGCTGGAGTTTTCTTCCTAAGGAAGGGTGCTCGACTGGGCACAGTGGCTCACACCTGTAATCCCAGCACTTTGGGAGGCCGAGGCGGGTGGATCACAAGGTCAGGAGGTCGAGACCATCCTAGCCAACATGGTGAAACCTCGACTCGACTAAAAATACAAAAATTAGCTGGGCGGGACAGTGGGTGCCTGTAGTCCCATCTACTCAGGAAACTGAGGCAGGAGAATCACTGAATCTAGGAGGCGGGGGTTGCAGTGAGCCGATATTGCATCACTGCACTCCATCCTGGGTGACAGAGTAAGACTCTGTCTCAAAAAAAAAAAAAAAAAAAAAAAAAGAAGGGTGCTCAGATCTTCAGATCTTCACCTCCTTCTATGCATCTAAAAAGTTCTCAAAAAATATTTGCTAAATTTAATTGCATTTCTGCTTCTTTAACCCAGCTGTCTTAGATATGGTTTGGAAAAGAGCAAGAGAAAAGTAAAGTTAAATTCCCTAATTATTTCTTAAACTTTCCCCAGAAACTTAATGGGCACATTGGGTCATGGTTTGTCCCACATAGTAAATGGGACACATGCGTTGCTGGTGAGTGCCTTCTTAGATAAGAACTGAGATCTTTCATCTAGAGGCTGGCACAGATTGGAAGGTTCTGGCTGCTGTCATCCTATATGTAGTAGAGTTTCGGTTTTTTGTTTGCTTTAATCTGAATGTCTGATTGAGGTATTCAAAGAGCAAGAGAGAAACCTGTGAAGAGATGGACTATTTGTGTCAGAACGGTTTAATCTTGTGACTCGGATCACTTGTATTATTGGGCTAGATTCCTCAATAGCTGTCTAGATATTTGACATATTGTGTTTTACTCTATTGTGGTATATGACCACATAAACAGATAAAATAGTAATCTTTTCAATCTTTTATAGTCCATGAGTATTCATACACTTATTTCAAAGTAGTCTGTTTCTAGCTTAGGTAAATTTAGGTGGTTTCATTGAATACTGTATTAAAAACCTGCTTCATTCCAGTTAATTTTTTTTCAGGAATTATTACTCATACTACAAGGCATTATTTATAGCTCCAACTCTCTTACATGATAAAGAATGAACTGCATATTACGTTGCTGTAATGAGAAATTCTCTTGTGTTTAATCTCCCCTCTTAGCCTTGAGAAATTCTGTAGATTCTAAGACTCTATTTGAGAATTGTAAGAATGTTTTATTACTCTCTTTTAATATGTGCCATATTTTTTCTCTCATATATCTGTCAGTGGTATATATACACACACACACACATATACATACACACATACATTATACATACATAGTGCATATATACATATTTTATATATACATACTATATATATATATCCATATTTACATAGGTATATGTGAAATAGATGTGCTGATAAATCCTGAACAATGCCAGGCAGCTGTTTTTATAATCTTGCTGGTTTATACAGAAGTCAGTTTCTACCCCCTTTCTTCCAGTCCTAGGGAAGTTGTGTCTAAAACAAGAAGGGAAGCCATGGGCCAGTCATTGTGTGTTTTTTTAATATGCATTGCTTTGTTTAGTCCTCAGTCCTGCAGAGCAGGTGCAGAGTATTCCCATTTTTAGAGAAACTGAGGCTCACTGCAATACAGTGAGCTGTTTAAGGTTACTCAGCTGGTAATGGTGGGTCACTGTTGCCTTCATATACAAATGACAATAGTAATTCCTCCTGGTAACAAAATGAGATGTGTCCTGAACTCCCATTTTGAAGGAGGCACTGTGTCAAACATTTAAGCAGCCCAATGACACTGAGTTGTTATTCCCATTTTATAAATGAGGAAAACCAAGACACAGAAAGGTTATGACCTATGCAGAATTTGAAACCCAGATCTGTCTAATGCCAAAATCCATACTCTTAACACTTTATGTTGCAACATACCGTGTGCTAGACTTTGATGAGTATGTTGGATTATACTCCTCTTTGGAAATCCAGTACTTCATATTTCATAATTTTAGTGGTTTCAAAATCCATGTTATCTTGACCGATCCCAACATAGCAGTTCTCATAGCTGGAAATACAAGTTAGAAATCAGCTTCCATTTAGTGATGCAAAACTCTGCACAGGCAAATGTATGCAAACTGATCTTTATGAAAAGCAATCCCAATTAACTTTATTTTTTAAACTAATTAATTTATTTGTATATTGACAAATACATATATATTTATTATGTACAACAGGATGTTTTCTTATATGTATACATTGGGAAATGGCTAAATTGAGCTAATTAACCTATACATTACTGCATATACTTATTTTTATGCTCAGAGCACTTCAAATTTACTCTCAGGGCTTTTCAGGAATATAATACATTGTTATTAACTGTAGTCACCATTTTGTAGGATAGATCTCTTGAACTTATTCATTCTGTCTAACTGAAATTTTGTCTCCTTTGACCAACATCTCCCCAACTCGCCACCCCTGCCCCCAACCCCTGGAAACCACAATTCTACTCACTACTTCTATGAATTTAATTCATTTAGATTTCACATATGAGATCAAGCAGTATTTGTCATTCTGTGTCTGGCTTATTTTACTTAACATAATGTCCTCCAAGCTTAGTCATGTTTCAAATGACAGAATTTCCTTTTTTGTAAAGCTGAGTAGTATTTACTTGTGTATATATATCACATTTTCTTTATTCTTCTGTTGACACTTAGGTTGATTCTAATTTTTGTCTATTGTGACTAATGCTGCAATGAACATGGGGGAGGAGATATCGCTTCGATATACTGATTTAATTCATAGCCTTTTGATATATATCCAATAGTGGAATTACTGGATAATAGGGTAGTCCTATTGCTGATTTTTTGAGGAACCTCTATAATGTTTCCCCAAGTGGCTGTACTAATGTAAATTCCCACCAGCAGAGTGCTAGGGTTCCCTTTGATACACATCCTCACCAATACTTATTATCTTTTGTCTTTTTGATCACAGCCATCCTAATAAGTATGAGGTGACATCTCATTGTGGTTTTAATTTCCGTTTTCTTGGTGATGAATGATGTTGAGCATTTTTTCATGTATCAATTAGCCTTTTGAATGTCCTATTTTGAGAAATGTCTATTCAGGTTCTTTGCCCATTTTTTTAATTAGGCTATTTGTTTCCTTGCTATTGAGCTGTTTGCACTCCTTATATCTTTTAGATATTAATCCCTTATCAGACATATGGCTTGAAAATATATTCTCTTGTTCCGTAGGTTCTCTTTGCTGATTGTCTTCATTGCTGTGCAGAAAATTTTTAGGTTGATAAAATCTAGTTGTCTATGTTTGTTGCCTGTGCTTTTAGGGTCATATCCTAGATTCATTGCCAATATCAATATTATGGAGTCTTTCCTCTGTATTTACTTCAAGTCTTATGTTTAAGTGCATAATCCATTTTGAGTTGATTTTTGTATATGGTGTGAGATAAGGGTCTAATTTCATTCTTCTGCATGTGGATATTGTTTTCCCAGAACCATTTGTTTAAGACTGTTCTTTCCTCAATGTGTGTTCCTGGCACCTTTGTTGAAAATCTATTGACTGTAAATGTGTGGATTTGTTTCTGGGCTCTCTATTCTGTATTCTGTTCAACTGGTCTGTGTATCTGTTTCTATGCCAGTACCATCTGTTTTGGTTACTGTAGCTTTGTATGTATTTTGGAGACAAAAAGTGTGATGCTTCTAACTTGTTCTTTTGCTCAAGATTGCTTTGCTATTTGGGGGTCTTATGGGGTTCCATATACATTTTATGATAATTTTTTTCTATTTCTTTGAAAAATGCCATTTTGATAGGGAGTGCATTGAATCTGTAGATCACTTTGGGTAATATGGACATCATAACAACATTAATTTTTCCAATCTATAAACATAGAATATTTTTCAATTTATTTGTATTTTCTTACATTTCTTTTAACAATATCATAGTTTTTAGTGTACAGATTTTTCACCTCCTTAGTTAAACTTATTCCTAGATATTTTACAAATTTTTGGCAGCTGTAAAAAGTGAGACTATTTTCTTGATAACTTTTTTGGATAGTTCATTGTTAGAGTATAAATATGCTACTAATTTTATGTGTTGATTTTGTGTTCTGCAATTTTATTGTATTTATTTATTAGTTCTAACAGTTTTGTGGTGGAGTATTTAGAATTTTCTACATAAAAGATACATAGCCTGCAAACAGTGACAATTTAACTTCTTTTTTTTCCAATTTGGATGTTTTTAATTCCTTTCTTTTTCCTAATTTCTCTGCTTAGGACTTCCAGAGAAGATGAATAGAAGGGACAAGAGTGGGCACAGTTATTTTCTTCCTGATATTAGAGGAAAACTTTCAATTTTTCATCATCGTGTACAATGTTAGTTTTGGGTTTGTCACATACACCCTTTATTGTATTGAGCGACATTCTTTCTATACCTAATTTGTTGAGAATTTTTATCGTGAAAGAATTTTGAATTTCGTCAAAAGCCTTTTCTGCATCTATTGAGATGCACATGGGTTTTCCCTTCATTCTGGCAATGTGGTGCATCACATGTATTGATTTGCATATATTGAACCATTCTGTCATCCTAGGGACCAATTGTACCGATCATGGTGAATAGCATTGTTAGTGTGCTGTTGCATTTGGTTTGCTAGGATACGGTCCTGCAATTTTCTTTTCTTAAGAGTGTTCTTGTCTGACTTTGGTATCAGGGTAATGCCGGCCTTGTTAAATGAGTTGCAAGTTTCACCTCTTAAACTTTTTGAAAGAATTTGGGGAAGATTAGGATTAGTTCTTCAATGTTTCATAGAATTTATCAGTGAAGCCAACAGGTCCTTGGTTTTTCCTTGATTAGAGTTTAGAGTCTTTTTACTGTGAACTCAATCTTGTTACTCATCTGTGATCTGTTCAGACTGTTTTATTCATGATTCAGTCTTGGTAAGTTGTGTGTGTCTAGAAATTTGTCTTTTTCTTTTATATTATCCAATTTGTTGGTGTATAACTGTTCATAATTAGCTTTTTATAATCCTTCATATTTCTGTTGTATCAGGTGTGATGTTTCTCCTTTTATTTCTGATTTTGTCTTCTTTTTTTCTTAGTCTAGCTAATGGTTTGTTGATTGTATTTTTGAAAAAAAAAAACAAACCCAACTTTAGTTTTGTTGATCTTTTCTATTGTTTTTCTAGTTCTGTTGTATTTGTGTTGGTTCTGACCTTTATTATTTCCTCCCTTCTACCAATTTTGAGCTTAGTTTGTTTTCCTTTTTCTTGTTCCTTGAAGTATAACTTTAGGTTATTTTGAAATCATCTTTTCTTTTTTTAATTTAAAAGTTTTTTGCTAAAAACTTCTTTCTGAGAACTACTTTTGCTACATCCCATAAGTTTTGGTACACTGTCTCTGTTTTCATTAGTCTCAATGATATTTTAGTACTTAAAATTTAGACTTTAAAAATGTCCTATTAATTTCTTCTTTGACCCATTGATCGTTCAGCAGCATGTTGTTTAATTTCCATGTATGTGTGAATCTTCCAAAATTTCTCCTGTTACTGATTTCCAGTTTCATACCATTGTGGTTGGAAAAGATATCTGATGTGATTTCAATCTCCCCATATTTAAGAAATACGGCCTTTCAGTCTATGCATGTCCTTAAATGTGAAGTGAGTGTCTTACAAGCAGCAGATAGTTGGGTCATGTTGTGTTTCTTTTTAAGTCCACTTAGGCACTCTGTGTCTTTTTGTTGTAAAATGTATTCCGTTTACATTCAAGGTAATTGTAAATGGGTAAATTGTAAATAGTGTCTTTTTTTTTTTTTTTTTTTTTTTTGGAGACGGAGTCTCGCTCTGTCGCCCAGGCTGGAGTGTAGTGGCATGATCTCGGCTCACTGCAAGCTCCGCCTCCTGGGTTCATGCCATTCTTCTGCCTCAGCCTCCTGAGTAGCTGGTACTACAGGCGTCTGCCACTATGCCTCGCTAATTTTTTGTATTTTTAGTAGAGATGGGGTTTCACCATGTTAGCCAGAATGGTCTTGATCTCCTGACCTTGCGATCCACCTGCCTCGGCCTCCCAAAGTGCTAGGATTACAGGCGTGAGCCACCATGCCCAGCCTAGTGTCACTTTGTTACTGGCTTTCTGCTTGTATTGTAGATCCTTTGTTTCTTTCTTCATCTCTTGCTGTCTTCCTTTGTGATTAGGTGATTTTCTTTAGTGGTATGCTTTGATCCTTTACTTTTTCCCTTTGTGTGTCTACTATAGGTTTTTGCTTTATGATTACTGTGAGGATTACATAGGTGGCTTATAGTTATAACAGGCTATTTTAAGCTACTAATGACAAAACTTTAATAGCATACAAAAGCTACACTTTTCACTTTGCCCAACAGTTTATACATATATATATATAATGTGTATATATATATATTCTATTTTTGATGTCACAATTTGTATCTTTTAATATTACATATTTCTTAACAAATTGTTGTAGCTAATATTATTTTTAATGGTTTTGTCTTTTAACTTTCATACTAAAGATGTAAGCAATTTACATACTACCATTACAGTATTAGAGTATACTTAATTTTACCATTTACTTATACTGAGTTTTAACTTTCATATATTTTTGTGTTGTTTATTAGTGTTCTTTCAGCCTGTAGAACTCCCTTATTATTTCTTCTAAAAGGGATCTAGTGGTGATGAACTGTGTCAGCTTGATGTTTTCCTGGGACAATCTTTATTCTTTCTTTATTTCTCCTAATAATAAGCCAATATTTAAAAATGTAAAATTTTGACATTAAAAATGTAAGTGTTGGCAAGAGTAAAAGTGTAGAGATTTTGTATACAATTAAAGTTATGTCCTTTTCTGAAGGACAACTTTGTTGAATTGGCAGTTTTTTCTTATAGCATTCTGCATATATCATCCCACCTCCTCCTGGCTTGTAAGGTTTCTGCTGAGGAATCTGCTGCTAGTTTTATTGGAACTTATTTTTGATTTGCTTATTTTCTCTTGCTATTTTCAGGCTCCTCTCTGTCTGTGATTTTTGATACTTTGATTATAATATGTGTTGGTGTGGTCTTGCTTGCATTGAATCTGACTGAGAATTTTGACCTTTCTGTACCTGTGTATTTATATCTTTCCCTAGATTTGGAAAGTTTTCTAACTAAGTGTTCTACCTCTTAGTCTTCCTCTTCTTCTCCTCAAACTCCTATAATGCAAATATTTGCTTTCTTGAATTGGTCATGTAATTCCATGTATACTTCCTTCAATTTTTCTCATTCTTTCTTTTCTTCTGCTCTATTTATATAATTTCTGCCTTTAAGTTCACAGATTCTTTCTTCTGCTTTATCAGCACTACTGTTGATGACTTCTATTGCATTTTTCTGCTCATCCATTGTATTTTCTAGCTCCAGCATTTGCTTTTTTTTTAAGAAAAGAATTTCAGTCTCACTGTTGAATATCTAATATTGATCATTTATTGTTTCCTGATTTCAATGAATTTTTTCTTTGTATTTTTGAAGAGTTCTGGGGTTTCTTAAAAGTTTTTGAATTATTTATGAGAAAGATCATAAATTTCCAGTTGCTTTAGAGTTTTACTTTATTTTCTTTGGTCGTGGAATCTGCTCTGGGAGTGTGGTGGGAAGTCAGCCTGTTCTCAATTACTTCTTTTTTCTTATTTTTATATAACTGATCACCAATGACCTATATTCATATGCAAAGCAAGCCAATTTCTTAATTGAAGTGGAACTTATCCTCATTATCTATAATCTATACCTAAAAATACATGCATTATAAAATAGAATTTATCAAAGTGTCTGAAGCACTAGAACAGGATTTTTTTTCTAAAGCAATGGAAAAATCACTTGATTTATTTGAAAGGTATTTATTGGTTACTTATTATACTCTGGTCATTATTCTAGGTGTCTTAGATATTTGAGTGAACAAAACAGACAAAAATTTTCCTTCATGGGATTTCTGTTGTGGGGAGAAGGGTACTACATCAAACCTAAGAAATATGTAAATTACATAGTATGATCAAAGGTTATGTGTAGCATAGGTGAAAGAAATGAGACCCCGGAAAGGGGGTTGGGAGTGATGGCATAGGGGGTGGCAACAGTCACTGGGGGCAAAGTGCTTAAATCAGGGCCTGCTGAGAAAGTGGCATTTGAGGAAATGCTTAAAGGAAGAGAAGTTGCTGTTGAAATGTATTTAGGGGAAGAGATTTTCAGGCAGAGAGAGAAGCTAGGCAAAGGTCTTAGGGCAGGTGTGTGACTAGCATGTTGAGAAACAGCACAAACGCCAATGTGCCTGGGTTGAATGAATTGGGGATGGGGTGGTTATAGAAGGAGGGTAGGAAGACAGAGAGGAAATGGGAGCCAGGTTACCTGGGGTATTACAGCCCTTGGAATACCCTTGAATGGTACAGGGTACTTTTGCAGGGATTTGAGCAGAGAATCTAATTTCTGTTTTAGCAACTGCAGTAGTTGCTGAACTGAGAAAAGACAGAGGTGACTGGGTGGGGGCAACACTAGAAAGAGGGAGACCTGCAAGGGAAATTGCCAGAGTGCCAGCAATACTTGACAATAAAAGAATCATGGCAGAAAAGTTAGGCAGAAACAATCACTGTCTGGTTATATTTTGCAGGTAGAATGAATAGGATTTGTTGACAATGTGAACAGGAGATACGAGAAAAAAAATAGAGCAATTACTAATAACCTCCCAGCATTTTGCCTTATTACCTGTCAAAGAGAAAAATAGATTTGTCACTAGAAAGCATTTATTTTTTTAAAAAAAGAATAAGAGAACACATTTGAAGTGTTCATAATTAAATTAATTTTAGACTCTAAACTTGCACTTTCTTTGATGATATTGTAAGACAAAATACTTTGAAATTTTACAAACCTCTTAAAAAACAGGGGCAGAGACTCCCAGATTTTATAAGCTGGTAAACTTTTATGTTTGACTTCTTTGTGTCCCCAAGTCACATAAAAGAATAATGGAGCTCATCTATGTCATCTGTAGTTTAAAAAGTGACCTTAAATCTGTTTTAATTAATTCTTTTCCCAAAGTTTGGCAATTGTAGAGAAAGGTAAAGAATGATTTTTACACGGACAGAAGTCAGCAAAAGTCCCCCGTGACAAGGGATCCTTGTGTGAATAGAGAATGCTGGTGTTGACACATTTTCATGTCCATGAGACAGAAACCTTGCCGGACAGTGGGAGAGAGTGGGGATAAAAGCTAAGCAAAGAAAGCACATTAACAGTTGGTCCTCATCCTACCGAGTGCCAGAAGCTCCGGCCTGCACTGCTAAATAACTCTAGACAACCTCTTTGTGACGTCAAGGTGGGGTACTCCAGCCAGACTTCTCTCAAATCCTTTCTCAAAAATGAGGTGGAAGTTAAACAAAGACTTCCCACCCCTAACCTCCTTCCTCTCACATACCCTTCCTGATTCCTGCCTGGAGAGGAGGATGGTATGTGATCCATCAGCCACCCAGTGGGAAAGTAATATTTCAACATCCATGCAATGAAAATATACTATGTGAACCTACATAGTAAGTAAAAGAAATAAAAATGTCTAGACTCCAATTATAGATTCAATTAAAAAAATAAACTGCATTTATTGTGGATAACCCTGTCCTTAGCAAATCACATAGACCTACTGATATGGTTTGACTGTGTCCCTGCCCAAATCTCATTTTGCATTGTAGCTCCCATAATTCCCACGTGTCATGGGAGGAGCCCGGCAGGTGGTAATTGAATCATGGGGGTGAGTCTTTCCCGGGCTCTTCTCATGATAATGAATAAGTCTCAGGGGATCTGATGGTTTTATAAAGGGGAGTCCCCTTGCACACACTGTCTTGCCTGCTGCCTTGTAGGACCTGACTCTGCTTCTCATCCACCTTCTGCCATGATTGTGAGGCCTCCCTAGCCATGTGCAACAGTGAGTCAATTAAACCTCTTTCCTTTATAAATTACCCAGTCTCTGGTATATCTTTATTAGCAGCATAAGAACAGATTAACACACCTACAAAATCTTACATTGTATCCTGACTGAACAATATATCTTTCATTTTTATTTCCATTTCCAAATTTTAGAGGATAGAAGATGTCTTAAGGTTCTCTGGAGAAACAGAACCAATAGTACTTGTTTGTATATAGAAGATATTTATTTTAAGGAATTGGCCAACATGATTATAGAGGCTGATAAATCCAGAATCTGTAGGGTGAGCCAAGAGGTTGGAGACCCTGAGAAGAGCAAATGTTGCAGTTTAAAGTCAGCAGGGGACTCAAGAAGGAACTGATGTTCCAGTTTGAAGGCCATCAGCAGAATTATTATTTTGCTTGAAGGAGTTCAGTTTCTTCTTCCATTTAGGCCTTTAACTGATTGGATGAGGTCACCTGCATTAGGGAGGGCAATCTGCTTTGCTCAGAGTCCACTGACTAAAATATTAGGCTCGTCCAAACACACCCTCAGAGAAACACCCAGAATAATGCTTGACTAAATATCTGGGCCCCCTGTGGCCTAGCCAATTTGACATATAAAATTAACCATCACAAGATTTTTTTTCTTGATGCAAATTTTATAGCATTACTTTTGCGTTGTGGTGTTTTAGCAGCATAGACCTAGAGAATAGTGCCCATGACCTCTGACTGTCCTACTATACATGAGGATTGCATAGTACGGTAGAATCTCCTATAATATTCTTTCCACATGGCTGCAGAATCTCTGTGAATTCTCTTTGAAATCTCTGTGAATTCTCTTGAACTCATTTTTGTTGCCTTTTGGTGGGGAAATAACTAGAATTTAAATTGTGTCTGGTAAAGATGATTCTGGAAATGAAACCAAGGAAAAATAAACCATTCAACTAATATTTCAAGGGGCAGAAGAATTGGAACAGACAATACTGAAATAAAGCTTTTCCTTTTCACTGTTCAAGCTCTAATATCCCTCCCAGGTGAGAGGTATTCTGACTATAATTCCTAAGGGAACTCTTGTCACAGTGGCGTCTTTAGTGGGATGATTTGATTTTTACCCTTTTTTCCTCTGGGTGGATGCCTTTCTCCTCTTCTTGACTATGCATGTGTCACTCTGTACCCAGAGAGGCAGAAAAGAATAAAAAGCTTACGTCTCCCCCTGAAATGCAGCAGAGTCAAACTTCAGAGTTCAGCAGTTTCTCATTGAAACTATCAGGCAATCTGATGCAGAAAGACAACCTCAGACATGACTGAGCCTTCAAATAGAAGTTTCCAGAGACCAAAAGTCTGTTTTCCTGGATCCCCAGGATGGAGAGAAGCTGTGATCTCCACAGAGACTTCCAGGCTGGCTGGCATGACTTCAGCAGAGCAGCCCTCACTGCAGAAGCAGGAACTCAGAGAGGAAGGGCTTTGCTGCGGGGGCTCAACAGGGGTGTCGGTCTCCAGCCAGCCACCGTTGCAGGTGCGGAGGACAGAGAGGGCGACGCTCTCATGGAGTTGATAAGTTCATTGAGAATGGGTGCATAACAGGAAAAGTTTCAATTAATGTGGAGCCTTAATTCAAAATGTGGTCCCTGAGCAGCAATATTAGCATCATCTGTTAGAAAGACAGAAACATCAACCCCACTCTGGATCTCCTGAACCAGAGCCCGTGTTTGCATAAGATGCCCCAGGGATTTGAATGTGCCTTAGTTTGCGAAGTGCCATCTAGAGTGTACAAGAACTAGAATGTATGTGAATCTGGCTCTAACTAACTGTCAATGGCCTCTTCACTATGCTGGCTACAACTCTCTTCTCTCTCCTGTGCTCCTTCGCTCAGTGAATAGCAGAACCATCTATGAAAACTCATGCCGGAAACCTGGATGTCTCCCTGGAAACAGCCCCCACTTCACCCTCAAGCAGCTTCATAAGTTCTCTCTAGAACGTTTCTAGAAGCTCCCCATCTTCACTGCCTCTCCCCTGGTTCCATCTCTGAGATTATTAAATTTCTCATGGGCTTCTTTACCTTCACCCTCAGCCCTTCCAGTGGATTCCCCACCCTGCAGTTATGCTGATTTTGCTAAATTTCAAACCTTCTCATGTATCCCTCTGCTGGAAATGGTTGAGTAGCTCTGATTCTCTCAGCATGAACCCACATGGCTTGATATGACTTCTACCTCCCTAAGGATGTGGCTGTGGCTGCAGCAGCCCCCTCCAGCCTCACCTCATGCAACACCCAAGCCTGCCTGAGAGACAATGGCAGTATGCTTCACTGGCGAAATGTTTTATAGCTATCTGACATGCTTACCTTACACCTGTGAGCAGGCAGTCTCTCTCTCTCTCTCTCTCTCTCTCTCTCTCTCTCTCTCTCTCACACACACACACACACACACACACACACACACACACACAGAGAGAGAGAGAGAGAAAGAGAGAGACAGAGAGAGAGAGACAGAGGGGGAGAGAGAGAGAGAGAGAGGAGTTATAGGTTATAGAGAGATGGAGGAAGTGCTTTCTCACCCTGAAATTATTCCACGAACCCATAGATAAGTCAGAACCAGGAATTAAATAAAAGGCCCATGAAAGGTTAAATTTAAAGGATCAAACCTTTGTGCTAAAGATCCTGCTTCAAACACTTGGAGTTCCTCATGGTCTTATTCTCTGAGTCTGCATGTTGTTGTTACCACCTGCTTACCTGGTGCTCCCAGACCATTAGAAGCAGAAAGTGAGACCAAGCAGAGTTGCTAAAGGCAGGCACTGATGACCCCATGCCAGTGGAACAGGCACCCAGGAAGGAGCAGAAGTACTCTAGGGAGACAAGCAGGAGCTCAGCGGAACCCAGGGTGGGGGCAGGTGCCCTACAAATGTCAGCTCTGATAGTAGCTGATTTCAAGCTCTGTTTGATGACAGATGTTGATCCCAGTGATTCCAAGCTTGAGCCATTCAGGGAACATTAGAAGCTAGAAAGGAGATATGGCATAGCTTCCTCGAATATCAGTTTACTCCGTGAAAATTCAAGCATTAGTCCTAATGCTTAAACATTGCTGTATTAAGGTCTGTGTGCACTTCAGGGTTAAAACCTGAACTGTAAAATATCATTTTGTATAGTTATGGGCCCTTTTATGCTACAACCCCAGACCCCCTGAGGGCCTTCTCATCCCTCCCTTCTCCTTCCCTCTCCCTCCCCCGCCATCCCCTCCTCTCCTCCCCTCTCTTCTTTCCTTCCCTTCCTTCTTTTTCTTTTCTTTTCTTTTCTTTCTTTCTCTCTCTCTCTCTTCCTCCCTCCCTCCCTCCTTCTGTCTCTCTCTCTCTCTTTCTTTCTTTCTTTTTTCTCTTTCTTTCTTTCTCTCTCTCTCTCTCTTTCTCTCTCTCTCCCTCTCTCTCTCTTTCTCTCTCTCTCCCTTCCTTCTTTCCTTCCTTCCTTCCTTCCTTCTTTCTCTTTTTCTTCATTCATTCTTTCCTGCCTGCCTACCTGCCTCTCTTACTTGACATTTATTGATGAGTAAATACTCCATGCCAGGATCTGAGTTTACAATGGTTGGTGGCTAGGATGGACCGTCTGGAGTCACCTGAAAAAGTTAGGACAGTCAAGAGGGAAAGGACCAGCCAGCATAAAGGCTGTGAGTTGAAAGTCATAGAGAGAGTAGTGGAAAGAGAAGCCCAGGATAAACCATGCCGGATGATTATCCCAAGTCCTGGTAAATGCATTCCATGTGCTTTATTGACTGTGTTACTGTGTATTCACTGACAACTGAGTGGATAGTGGTCTCTCCTTATAGGTGGGTGAACCGTTAGCCATCTATGGCTGACCTCTAGGAATCAGGGAGGATCTTTTGATGTGTAATTTGAATATTAACCACATCTCAGACTTTATTTTTGCTGCCCTCAGTTTATAGTACATAGTTTTGTAAGCTGCCTTAAAAACTTTTATACACAAGCAAGTTAAAAGAATATGCAATAGATTTAAATGAGGGTCCTATTTAAAAACATTTAATAAAAGTAATGGTGTAATAATTGTGTTGGTACTCAAAAGGTACATTTAAGACTGTGTGTATATGTGTGAAAAGTCAGTGTGTATGTATATGTGTGTATATATGTGTGTATATAAATATAACATACAATTTAAAATATACATTTGATGCACAATTTAAGTATACAGGTTTAAAATATTTTAAAGTTAAATAACAAATAGAAATAATATATGCATGTAAGTAACATCTGAATTGTTCTATTTAAGTATGTAATTTATTTTATAAAATAAAATAATGTTAAATACATTTTTTTTATTTATTTGTTACTGGTGGATTCAAAACCTACTGATGATTAGCCTTCTGTATTAGTTCCTTCTGTGTCTGGTAGAAAGTCGACTTGATATTGGAATATGTAGAGTGGCTGATTGTGTTCTATTTTTGGAGGGTGGATGTTAAGAAGAACTAGGCACACTAATCTATTCCAGGGATAGGATGCTTGAAATGGACAGTTAGTAATCCAGGTTTATTAATGGGTATTCATAGTTGTTAAAGGAATTATATAGAAATAATTTCCAATAAACAGCTTAAGAAATTTTAACTTATGTTTAATTATAGCATGCCTCTGTTATACAGGAAAATAAAGAGAAAAAAATTATCATTATGTAATCAGGCAAAAACGTTATGGCTTGTTGATCCTCACAATAATATTGTTAGGAAAAATAACTACTAAAGATATAATTCCCATGGTAATGTCTTGTTGACATATTTGGCCAGTGACAGTAAAACCAAGCCAACGTAAATAAATATATTGCCCACTGAACTTGATTTCACTTAAAATTAAAAATAACCCACAATAATATCGTAAAGGCCTAAAACCATACTTATCCATAATAGGTAGCCATTTTTTCCTCCTTGCTATTCAGATAGATTCAACATGAAAGTAAAATCTCACAATGGTGAGACACTTGGAAATTTTAAAATAGATATTTGCTCATTTGTAAGTCATGCAAGATCATGAGGAATTTGTGCTTTTCTGCAGATGTACCTGTATGCTTACTTTCCCATTAAATGACATTTCTTCTGTTTCTAATCTTCTAGAGATTCAGAAGAATTGTCTGGGATATTTTTAAAAATTAGTCACAACTAATTTGTCATCAAATGTTGTGAGATCTTTCACTGACATAGATGATCAGTATATAAAAAGCGAGTCAAATATACTTTAAAAATAATTACATCCACAGCACCACAACTCTACCTTAATTAAAATTTCACAATTAGGCAGGCTGTGTGTCATTAGTCTCCCTGATAGCGTTCTGTGTATTGTCACCTCATTTTCAAGCACACATCTGTTGGCAACAAGACACTTTGCCACCTCATTCCACCTTCTCTATTTTACACCTCTAAAAGTGTGGAGGTAGTGTGCTAAGAGTTATAAATTGTCTTGCTGAAATTCTTTGGGAAAAAACAGGGGGCTTCCATAGAAAATAAACAATAAGACTCCAAAATTCTAGAATCAAACATTTATTGCCGTCTGCTGTCAGGGTCCACCTCCTGGGAATGTGTGTTACCTTTTGCTCTAATTCTTTCTGAAATGTCTCCACAGAGTGTGACAAGGTAGTGATTTCTCTGGTTTTGATTTTCAAAACCAATAAAGTTTTTCCTTTAGTCCAATTTTTAAAACATAAAATGTTTTCAAAGGATACCCATGTTGTAGTGAGTAAAAATTCTGAACAATTCTCTATATTAAAAAATAAAAATAAAAAAGTTGAGCCTAGCAGGGGCAGAAGAGGAAACAACAGTATGAAATAGCTACAGGTGACAAAGACAATCATTAGTTTTATTATTTTGGGTGCTAAGCATGTGTTTTAAATTTGTTCAAAGAAAACATACCCAGTTTAATTTACTCTCCCACAGCTATAAGGGCATAAAGCTACATATCTGTTAGAAAAAGGGCTTCTGACAGTACATAAGTGTACAGTAGCTATGCTTAGAATACTGTTCAATGTGGTCATATTTTAAAATTATGAAATGTAGGGAAGAAATCTAATTATGTGAATAAAGAGGCTGGAAATGGTCTTCATTTCTATGCAAGGATGACCACCAAAAATGTGACATGGAGCCATTTTCATGTACAAATAAATGAGAAACAAGCTCACAAGGAGGTGAGAGGCTGCACTTGCCCTGGAATGGTGCTGCCATGTAATTATAGTGACTTCGGCCACTTGTGAGATTTCTGGTTTCACACTCAGCTGGAAACAGTGAATCGCCTCTGTGGGTGACAGGATCCACTTTGGATCAATAAGCAGTGCACGTGTGTTCCGGGTCTTGCTCTGCCATTCATTTGCTGTAGCTTCATAAATTGCTGTGTCCCTCCCTCACCTGTGACCTGGGTCCTGTCTGCCTCTGCAGGTTGTTAGGGATGGAGAGCCAAAACCCAACTGCTCAAGAAGTTACTAGGCAGTGCATGTGAGTTAGGATGGCAAATTTTATTCTCATAATTGGTTGTTTCCACAATTGAATATAGTTCTGGCTTTATTATACACTTTAAAAATCAGAAGAAGAAAATCACACTTTTGTAGCATCGTTGGATTATTTTTGGTCATTTCCACTCATACTGAAAAATGCTGGATATTTGAGTCCATTTCATGGTTCCGGAGCAAGGCTTTCCTTTGCTCTTGTGAGTTTTTTGTTTGTTCGTTTGTTTGTTTTTTTGGAGACAGAGTCTTGCTCTGTCTCTGTCCCCCAGGCTGGAGTGCAGTGGCGCGATCTCGCCTCACTGCAAGCTCCGCCTCCCGGGTTCACGCCATTCTCCTGCCTCAGCCTTCCAAGTAGCTGGGACTACAGGCGCCCGCCACCATGCCTGGCAAATTTTTTTGTGTTCTTAGTAGAGACGGGGTTTCACCGTTTTAGCCAGGATGGTCTCGATCTCCTGATCTTGTGATCCACCTGCCTCGGCCTCCCAAAGTGCTGGGATTACAGGCGTGAGCCACCGCGCCTGGCCTGCTCTTGTGATCTTTCTACAGGAAGTGACTTCTGCTGCAGGGAGCTTCTGTTGGGGGAAAAATGAATTTAAGAGTTTTAAAGTAGTGGGTTTTAAACAATTTATACACGAGTTTATTTGACTCACAGTTTTGGAGGCTGGGAAGTCCAAGGTCAAAGGGCAGCATCTGGTGTCTTCTACCTGCATCACCGCAGGGTGGAGGGCGTCCCAGGCCCAGAGGGCAAAGGCATGGCCTAAAAGAGGTTCCCCCCCCCAAGATGAGAATAAATTGTTAATTCTTTCCCAAATCAGTCATTTTGGTAGGTTGACTAAAATGTTTTCTGATTGTGTCAGAGAAAAGATACATAAATATTAATATTTAGAGTGCCTTTTGCCCTTGAGGCAGTATCATCTTTAAGATCCAGTTCTGTGAAATTCAAAGCGTCAGTGATAATGGCCTTCCTAATGTACATACTTCAATATACTGTCACTTAAACTTTCTGCACTCAAATCCATGCGGCACATCGCTGTTTAATATGACAGTCCAGCATGAGGCCTTACGTTCACAACCTTCAGTAGCAACAGTGTCAAATTTCTGTCATCAAAATTGTAGCATGTAAACATGTCACATGAAGACAGGTTTCAATACAGAATGTATGTGAGAGAGAAGTCATGTCTACAAACATTAAAAATTCCTCTTGACTATGTTTCAGGTATTTAGAAAATGAAGTATGATATTTGCCAAAATGTAGCTTCGATGTGTTATGCATAGAACTTAATGTGTGTGAGGCTATGAGCAAGACTGTGTCAGTCTCTGACCTGTTATTTGTTCACGCTGACTTGAGATTTTTAAAGGCAGGAATACCAGGAGGGAATGAGCGATACTCTCTCCTCCCTAAAAGGCTTTGAGAAATGCTTTATCTCATGTGTTAGTGACTCTTTAACTTTTGTATATAGAGCCACATCTATAAAGAGACTATTTCCTTTTCTAACAGGAGCCTAAGTCAGGGCACAAGGAACTGCCTCTGGACTGTGAGGCTGGAGCAGCCTTTGAACAAGGACTCCCAGAGAAATGGTGTTTGACCTTCCTCTGCCTCGTTTCTGGTGTTCTTGTTTCTTAGTGTTGGGGACAGGCAGTTTCACAGCTGACTGAGTTTGGGGGTAAAATATTGTTGCACAGTATTTAGTTTTGTTTAGTTAAATAAATGACATAGTAAACAAGTCTCATACATGTTGCTATCATTTACCTGGCACAAAAGACCATTAGCTCTGTGTGTGTGTGTATGTGTGTGTGTGTATGTGTGCACATGCATGCGCATGCACACACATATGTCTGAAAATAAGATTAAAAAATATTTATAACTTATTTTTCTTCACTGCTAGGATATTCATTTTTACCGCTGAGAGATTTTTAAAAATCATGATAGTCCATGTGGAGAATCCCACGTGATATGGTTTGGCTGTGTCCCCACCCAAATCTCATCTTGAATTGTAGCTCCCATAATCACCACGTGTTGTGAGAGGGACCCAGTGGGATGTAATTGAATCATGGGGGCAGATTTACCCATGCTGTTCTCGTGATAGTGAGTGTCATGAGATCTGATAGTTTTATAAAGGGAAGTTCCCCTGCACACGTTCTCTTGCCTGCTGCCATGTAAGACATGCCTTTGCTTCTCCCTTGCCTTTTGCCATGATTGTGAGGCTTCCCCAGCCATGTGGAACTGAGTCAATTAAAACTCTTTATATACCCAATCTTGGGTATTTCTTCATAGGAGTATGAAAATGGACTAATACATATGTGAGATGTTTCTAAGGGGACTAAGGAATTAAGCACATCAGAAAACATAGATGAGCAGATGTTACCCTTGCACCATTAATGATGATAATGATCGTGTACTTCCCTGAGCAGATGGGAGCATCGGGCTATATAGGGCAGTAAGAGCTAAGTTTCATGTCCAATGGACCTGAGTGGTGAGTGGCTTTTTGATTGTGGTTAAATTACTCATGGCCATGTCTCTGGTTTCATCACATTTAATTGAACACAATAATAGAATTTATAGGATTACTTAAAGGATGAAATGCCTCATTGCAATGAAGCACTTAGCACAGTACCTGGCACATAAGAGGGCCTCTGTTCTTTTTTTTTTTTTTATTGTGAATTACTTTTTAAAAAAAATTTTATTATGATTATTATACTTTAAGTTCTAGGGTATATGTGCACAACGTCCAGGTTTGTTATATATGTATACATGTGCCCTGTTGGTGTGCTCTGCCCGTTAACTCGTCATTTACATTATGTATATCTCCTAATGCTATCCCTTCCCCCTCCCCCCACCCCACGATAGGCCCCGGTGTGTGATGTTCCCCACTCTGTGTCCAAGTGTTCTCAAGGCTTCCATTCTTACAGCATTCTCCCCCTTATCTGCAGTTTCAGTTTTCCTTGATCAACCATGGTCTGAAAATAGTTGAGTACATACAGTACAATAAGGTATTTAGAGAGAGAGAGACCACATTCACATAACTCAGAATACAGTACATTGTTTTAATTGTTCTATTTATTATTAGTTATTGTTAATATCTTACTATGTCTAATTTTATAAATTAAACTTTGTCATAGGTATGGATATATACGAAAAAGCAAAGCATATAAAGGATTCGGTACTATCTGAGGTTTCAGGCATCCATTGGGGGTCTTGGAAGGTATCTCCTGTGTATAAGGCAGGGCTACGGTATTTATTTTGTTGCAGTTGTTGTAATTAGTTGTAGTTGTGGTAGTAGCAGTAATAACAGTAGTGATCATTGTTAGATTTATAGTTCTTTGCTCAAAATCTCGGTTCAACACCTGAAATTAAAAATCCTCCTTATTGATCAAGAACTGATTTTTTAGGATGTTCCATATATTTTGAAGATTATATATAACAAAAAGTGACTATAATTTTAGTACAATATAACGTTTTTACAATTTGCTATTTTATTTGGTGCATAGAAAGTAATGGCAATGCAATCACTTTGGAAAATGACCAATCTTTTAAAAATCTGGTTCTATGCCTACCCTATGGCAAAGCCATTCCACTCCCAACTGTGTCCCCAAAAGAAAAAAATATTTACCTATGTCCATAGGTACTACAGGTTCCCAGGTACACACAGGCATATACAGTGTTCTTGGCAGCACTTTTCATAATAGCTCCAATCAAAAAACTATGCAAATTCCCCCAAACAGCTAAATGGATAGATAAATGGAGTTATGTTCGTTCAATATAATACTGCTAAGAAATGAGAATGAATAGTCAACAACTACACGCAACCAGGTAGATAAATCTTGCAAAGGTAATGTTGAAGGAAGAGAGACAAACACAAGAGAATATATTCTGTGTGGTTCTATTTACATAAACTTCCAAAACAGGCAAAACAAACCTATCCTGTTAGAAATCAAGATACTGGCTGGCTTTGGAAGAAGAGTAATGACTATAAAGAGGCATGGGGGATGGGGCTCAGGGGTGCTGGTAATTTTTTTTTGTCTACCTAAATGTGGGCTATGTGGGTGGGATCAGCTGGTGATGATTCAATTAGGCCATTCACTTAAATGTACTCTTCTCTAGGTATATTACACTTTACGGACAAGTTTTTTAAAAGTAAGGCAGAAAAAAATGTCAGTGGAGACAATGTCATTCTTTTATCTTTTAAAATACTGAATAAAATGTTAACAATTTCAATGATCCTTTGGGTATATACCCAGTAATGGGATGGCTGGGTCTCATGCTGCTATAAAGACACATGCACACGTATGTTTATTGCGGCACTATTCACAATAGCAAAGACTTGGAATCAACCCAAATGTCCATCAGTGACAGACTGGATTAAGAAAATGTGGCACATATACACCATGGAATACTATGCAGCCATAAAAAAGGATGAGTTTGTGTCCTTTGTAGGGACATGGATGCAGCTGGAAACCATCATTCTTAGCAAACTATCGCAAGAACAGAAAACCAAACACCGCATGTTCTCCCTCATAGGTGGGAACTGAACAATGAGATCACTTGGACTCGGGAAGGGGAACATCACACACCGGGGCCTATCATGGCGGGTGGGGTGGAGGGATTACACTGGGAGTTATACCTGATGTAAATGACGAGTTGATGGGTGCAGCACAGCAACAGGGCACAAGTATACATATGTAACAAACCTGCACGTTATGCACATGTACCCTAGAACTTAAAGTATAATAATAAAAAATTTAAAAAAAAAAAACAATTTCAATGAAAATTCATGATTGGATTTTAAATTAAATATATCATTTTGATAATATTCTAAAATAATTACAAATTTGTGCTCAAATGAAAAGCAGACCTCTGAGTGTTGATAAACACTGCCTGTAATTTAGTACCTCAACTAGTGTGGGTTTCATCACTTTCTTCCAAAACATAAAAAGTGAAACTTACTAAGTTTCATATGCTATTTTAATGGGCGGGTTCTCTGGAAAGGATGTAAGTACATATGGTGGAAATAATTATAGATTATTCATGTCTATCAATGGAAATGTACACGTCCTTTGGAACTTCAGTACTGAACATCTGAGAAACTGCAAATTTCTACTATAGAAAAGACTATCAGAAAAAATGTCAGGTTTTTTTTTTTTTTGCCGTTATCTTTTTTTTTAACTTTCTCCTTTTTTATGTTAAGCATGGTATCTCCTTTTTCCTATTTCTTTTCCTTTTCTTCTGGTTCTTATCTTTTGTTAGATCAATTTCTGATTTTCTGTGGCAGGTAGAGAGCTGGTTGTATTTTTCTAGACTATTCAGTGAATAAGAATTCATATTCCTCTTTATTTGTGAATATTGTGTGAATGAGGTTTGAACAGATATATTTTGAATATTTCTTTATAAATTAAAACACATGTTATACTTTTCCACATTGAGATCCTAAATACATGTGGGCTGACTGCAGTCTTCCTTAAATACTTTTTAGAAAGTTATATAACTTTTGTTTTCTCTGAGCTCTTCCCAAATATTCCAAATTTCATGCAATAAAATATACTTATTTGTACCTTAAATTTTAAAATGAACATTATTTTTATCAGGTCTTGGCTTGCAAAATTATGGTCACAGGACTAAGGTGAGAAAGTAAACCTTTTTCCTACTCCCTCTGAATTTCCCCTCAAGTTTTTTTGGCAGTTCATGGTTAATTGGATTGATCATGTGGAGAACTTTCCACCCATTCTTCTTATTGAGGCCTCAGCAGGGAACACTGTATAACAGCCTACAGTGACTGATTTTTGAGCCCTTCCCATCAAAGCTTTCCCTATGGCCTGCCCTGCCCACCACCTAACACAATGGTTAATCAGCAAAGAATAAATTCTTTCCCCTAAAACTCCCCAGTTATAGTCTTTTGAAATTTCTAGAGTCCCTTCTGTCCTCACCTTAAGCACATCCAAAAGCTCATTGTTTAGTTTCAGCTGATAAGGTTGTGAGCAAACTCTATTTTAAACATACCTCTTATTAAATGTTTGTGATTGTCACTATCATCATCAATATTATTACGATAAATTGATTACTATGTGCCAGGCACTTACCTGTGCATTTTGCATGCAATATATACATATTAATGTTATCTAAAAATTTAAGCCTTATATAAACTCAATGGGTTATATTAGCCTCTAAACTGAGGCTCAGGAAAGTTAAGAAATGGTCTAGGTTCATATCCATGATGAATGGCTAAGCAGTAGCTGAGACTCAGAGTTGACTGCCGTTTCTCATGCTATATTCTCTCTCTAAAATTATCAATATACCTTCACTAAGGGCCTTCAAATGGGACCCTCCTATAGAAATACAAGGACGTTTCTGGCATAGCCCATTTCTCTATGAGGTCATTAGTATAGCATGGGAGTGAAGCACCCATCCAAAGATGAAACACTTGTGGAGGAAAGATGCCTCATAGGATTGGATAACCTGACAAATAGTTCGAATATCCTACAAAATGAAAAATGGAATGAAATACCAACTTACATACAAGAGAAACTTGAAACCACTCAACTGGAATAGGCTGATGGGTTACTTTTTTATTTTGTTGTCTTTTTTTAAGACAGAGTCTGGCTCTGTTGCTCAGGCTGGAGTGCAATGGCATGATCTCAGTTCACTGCAACCTCCGCCTCCCGGGTTCAAGTGATTCTCCTGCCTCAGCTTCCTGAGTAGCTGGGATTACAGGTGCATGCCACCAAGCCCGGCTAATTTTTGTACTTTTAGTAGAGATGGACTTTCACCATGTTGGTGAGGCTGGTCTCGAACTCCTGACCTCGTGATCTGCCAGCCTCGGCCTCCCAAAGTTCAGCCACTGTGCCAGGCCAGCCTGACTGTTTTGTATGGAAAAGTCAGCACTTTCGTGAATGAACACATTGATCAAGCCACTGAGGAAAACGTGATTCAAATCATAAGGAGGCCAGGACGAAGGTCACATAAAGAACCCTTGACTCTAATCTACAGTCATGGCAAAGAGGGCTCCAGTCCAGTGTTAGGAGAAGCCTCTCTGCCTCATCCAGTGACGAGTTTCACAGTAGCAGGGATCTTACTGAGCCAGTTAGGCGGGCCATGTCCAGTCCTGGAAGATGCACCATCCTCGTGTCCTTCTGAAGGGCACTGGCCTGAATGCCGAGACCTAAATAAAAGCAGATTTTGAGGGTTTAAATGTGGAATAAACCCAGGAGTGACCCAGAGGAGCCGGCTGAAGTGCTAATGTACCTTCAGAATCAAAGGTATGAAAGCTTGGCATTAATTGTGTATGACAGGCTGAAGGAGGAGGGTGGAGCATCTTGCTGGCTGGAGAAACTTCTGGAAACCTTAAGTGCTCTTCAACTTCAGCATCCAGGGTAGGTGAGACAGCAGCAAGCCTACTGACTGTTTGGGATGATGGGCTTTTTTTTTTTTTTTTTTTTTTTTTTCCTGGAGAGATGCCAATCTTCAGAAGCCCTGAGAACCTGCAGAGCTCCACAGAAGGTCACTGGCCCAGGTGCCCAGCTGTGGGTCTGCCTGCACTGGGCCTCTGAACCAGCAGGGCTCCCTGGCGGTTCTGGTTGTGGGAACCCTCAGAGGACGCGGCAAGAACAACGTCCCCCCTCTGTCTCTAATGGACACGGACTGCCCTTCCCAGGCAGAACGCACGCACTCGCCTTCACAAACCTTGAGGTCACCATTATTTATTATGTCTGGGGGATGCTGCCATCCCCTGTGATGCCCGTGATTAATGATAATGTGCAAACCTGAGGTAATTTGCTGACATATTAGATCTTTGTGAGGCACCAGAATGGAAGCGGCATTTTTCAAACTCTGCTCTGCCAGAGCCCCAGGGGCTGTTCCAGCTCAGGGTGGAAGGGGAGGGCGGCAGCTCCCGTGACTGCTGCTCCACTTTTAGCTATTTTATGTGTTTATTTGTTTACAATTCTTGTTAAGATTCTGGATGGACAAAGAAAAGTATTGCCTACAATAAAAGAAAGAAAACAATTAAATGGAATATTATATGCTGCAAAGGAACATGCCAAGGGGTCCTTGGACCATTTTTTGGAATTTTCCAGTAGTGTATATGCCTTTGGTTTTTTGGTGTTTGTTTTGTTTTGTTTTGTTTTGTTTTGTTTTGTTTTGAGATGGAGTCTCAGTCTGTCACCCAGGCTGGAATGCAGTGACGCAATCTCTGCTCACTGCAACCTCCACCTCCTGGGTTAAAGTGATTCTCCTGCCTCAGCCTCCCAAGTAGCTGGGATTACAGGCGCCTGCCACCACACCCAGCTAATTTTCGTATTTTTAGTAGAGACATGTTTCAGTTTAGCCAGAGAATAAACCCCTTAGGCTATCGATATGCTTCTGGAGGTGGCATAATGTGCACCTGAATGTACAGGCGGGGCACAAGGACCCAGGATTTCAGGAAACCCCTCCTTGTTCAGCCCTTGCCCCACTCCAAACCCCAAAGCCTTTGGAGCCCCCCCTCCACAATCCTGTGTGCAATATTTGCTGTTTTTCCATCTACTCCCTAACTTCAGATTGTTGAGCTTGAGTTCATGGACATTTCATAGTAACCCTGAAATATTATAAGTCTCTGAAATAGTGTATTTCTCTTCCTTTCTCTTCTCCCTCCTTCTCTTCCTCCTCTCTCTGTCTCTGCTATGAAATTAACTAGTTTCTCATTGCAAACCAAAAAGTATCTCAGACAGGTCTCAGTTGATTGAGGATGTGCACCCAGGAGACAGGTCTGTGCCTTCCTCCAAAGATGGTTTTGAGGGCTTTGGGATTTAAAGGAGAAAGGGCAGATATTGGGGAAAGAGAAAGAGAATTTTAAATTTCAGTGAATCTGCATTTTTACATAAGATAAAATAAACATAGGGCAGAGGAAGCAAATCGGATATGCATTTGTCTCAGATGAGCAGAGGAATGACTGAGTTCTGTCCTTTGTCCCACACCTGTGAAGATAAGCTATCAATTTATCTTGTTGGAATGAAATGCAACAGAACTATTTTAGGGTAAAGATCTTGGGGCCCACAAGGAATTTCCTAGTGGGCAAATTGTGAGGGAGCTATGTAGGTTTTTAAAAAAATCTTTGTAGCTATCTTATTTTGGAATAAAATGGGAGGCAAGCTTGTCTGATACAGTTCCCAGCTTGACTTTTTCCTTGGGCTTAGTGATTTGGGGGTCCCAGGATTTATTTTCCCTTCACATAATTGATGACATTTTTGTCCTTATTCCTTTACTTTTACTATTTTTAAAATTGCTGATAAAATCCCAACATTAGTGTATTTTTCTTTAATCAGTTCTTAGATAAGTTACTGCTTATAAATTCACGTACATTTTACAATAGTCTATATTTTAACAAATTACCCTCAAAAACATCAAATTATTAAGTGTCATTTCTGGAAAGTATGTATAAAAGTGTTGATTCTTCTCTTACACTTCCTGACATTAAGCGTTATTTTTAAATCAATTTCATATACAAGTCAATTTTATGCCACCATTCATACTTCTAAATACCTACCTTTAGAAAGCTACATATTCCTGAAAATAGAGTACTTATTCTTTCACACACAATAGTTATTTGAAAACTTCTGCAGATATAGACAAGTCATAAAACTTTTAAATCCGTTTACAAAGATCAAGACTAATTATTTTGTAGATTAAATCTTGTGTGTGTGTGTGTGTGTGTGCGCGTGTGCACAGCATGTGTTTAAGAAGATAATGTGTGGGGACTAAATCATTGTGTATATGCATAGTGTTTAAGAAGATAGTGTATTGCAATTAAGAGGCAAAGTCAAATAAAATTGTTTCTAAAAAAATTTGTGACACATCTTTGTGTCGGAAACAGCTTATATTTACATTTGTTGTTTCTATAAGTCCACTTAATTGTCTTGATTGTTTAAATACAGGTAGAGTAATAATGATCAAAATCTGGGAGCCCTCTGGTGGCCAAAATATCTTTAACTACAGACATGTATCTTTGGCTTATATTCTAGATTCTCAAGATCTAGTTATTTTAAACTTCTTGAAAATACAGGCTTTTAAAAAGAATCAACAGATGAACAAAGTGAAATAAACAAGAAAAACACATGTAATTGCATTAGGAAGACAATGTAAATTTTGAAAGTGATGGCTAAGTTCAACTCAGTTCTCGTGTTTTTGGAAACCAGCAAAAATCAAACGCATATATCTGTCCAGGAGAAGCCCCAGTATCCTTGGAACCTTGTTGTCCACTCTCAGCAATGCAAAAGCCCTTTGAGGTGGTCCCATAGAAATGTATAACATGTTGCCCTCAATGAAGTGAAGGCATTTAAATTGGAGAAAAACAAGAGTTGTGTTAGCTGTGTCTTCAGCGGTCAGAAGGGAATCTTTGTCATAGGATCACATTCCTTACCTGGATGGTGCAGGGAGAAACAGAAGCTGAAAAAAAATAATTAAAAAACCAGTTTCGAGCCCGTTTAAGAAATAAATTATTATTAAAAACGATATTTTCAAAAATTGACTGCCTTGATAAGTAGTGAGTTGCCCATCACTGTGAGGACCCAAGCAGGAAGAAGGAAACCCACTCATCAGAACTGCCGTGGAGGGGATTCAGGCTCTCAAGCTTGGGTCTAAAGTACAGGTCTCTTCCAACGCTGTAACCCTGGGGCTACGTGGATCCACAATCAGCCGTCAGGTAGGAACTGCTGATGGCCTCGGAGCCTGTCTCTTTCAGTCAGAGTTTCAGGAATGAAGAGTGTTATTGGCATGAGAGGTCTTGGGTCTGGACAGGAGTGAATGTCATTTGTCTCAAGTTCCAGGAAGGGTAGATGTACCCAGGCTGCATGTTGCCTTACTTCTGAAAGGATAAAAGCAGAGATGGCTTCTGATCTCCAGCAACTCCTTAGTTGTTCAGAAGCAATGGATTTAGAATCACAGATGGCACCATGCATATGTCTGTGGGATGCTGGCATTTCTTTCTGAACAACAGTTCCGTTTTTATTGCACTCCTTGTGACCACATCTGCATGTTTCACAGTCTTTTTGAGATTTTTGCACGCATGATACCATCACCCAAAACAGCAAGGATGTGCTCCTCTTATTTCTATGCCTTCAAAAACAAACAGATCTGAAGATTTGACAACCTTGCTGAAAATATTTTTTTTTTTTACCAAACGTGTTTATAATCAAACAAGTTGTCAGGACAAGGGGTCGTTGTTGCTTTCTCAAGTATCTCAAGAGTTAGCTATAATGGCATTTGGAGAGAGAATGTAATTTTATTCTCTAGAACAGGGGTGTCCAGTCTTTTGGCTTCCCTGGGGAACTTTGGAAGAAGAAGAATTGTCTTGGGTTACACATGAAATACACTAATGATAGCTGATGAACTGAAATAAATTGCAAAAATGTTTCATGTTTTGAGAAAGTTTACACATTAGCATTGAACCATATTCAAAGCCATCCTGGGCCACGGGTGGCCTGCACACCACGGGTTGGACATGTGTGCTCTAGAGGAAATGAGATGAATGGCTCATCTCATTATTTTTAATGGAACAGAGTTTCTATCGTTGATCTGGATCCATTTGAACAGGTGAGTTAACCCACTTGGGTGCCTCAGTTTACTCATCATTGAAGGTACCTTTTCACATGCAGTTTTATATCAAATGTTCAAACAGAACTTTTGGAAGACATTTAAGCTCAGACCTGAAGGAAGAGAAAGAGCCGCTCATGAGAAGAACTGGAATAACAGCATTGTGGCGAGAGAGAAAAGCAGGTGCAAAGGAGGCCAAGAAGCATTTCATGTGTTTCGTGCAGCAAAAGGACAACACATCCCAAGCCAAGTAGTAGAAGGATAGATTGATGAGAAAGGATGTTGAAGAGGCACACTGATGCCAGATCTTGCAAGATCTTAAATGTACATGAAGGTAATTGGGATCTTATTTTAGTGCAAAGAGGAGCCACTTTAAAGCATTGTAAGCAGATGAAAACAAAATTATTTACATGGTTCAAAGATGGTTCTGGGCCGGACGCAGTGGCTCATGCCTGTAATCCCAGCACTTTGGGAGGCCAAGGCAGGCAGATCATGAGGTAAAGAGATCGAGACCGTCCTGGCCAACATGGTGAAACCACATCTCTGCCAAAAATACAAAAATTAACTGGGCACGGTGGTGCGTGCCTGTAGTCCCAGCTATTTGGGAGGCTGAGGATGGAGAATTGCGTGAGCCCAGGAGGCGGGGGTTGCAGTGAGCTGAGGTTGCGCCACTGCACTCCAGCCTGGACAACAAGAGCAAAAAAAAAAAAAGATGATTCTGGGGAGAATGAATTAGTGAAGGAACAAGAGCAGATGCAGAGAATCCAGGTGAACTTGGGACTGAACAGGGTGGCTCTTTTGAAGATGGAGAAAAGTGGGTAGAAGTCAGATGTATTTTGAAAGTGGGTGGACAGGAGCACCCTGATGTTGCAAGTGAGGAAAACTGAAGAGTCGCGCTGACTCCTGTTTTCTTTTTGCTTAGACAGTGCTTGTAGATAGAATGAGAAGCAATGCCTTTGTGTGTATGGGGGTTCTAGAGTGAGGGAGTCATGAACTGAGGCTCAGCTTTGGGAGTCTTACATTTAAGTGACTGAACAGTTTCTGCCTTCCTCTGAGCCTGCTCTCTATTTTTCCCCATCGTACTCATCACTTTCTAACATGCTACCTAGTTTATTTATCTTGTTTATTGTTTCTTGTCAATCTCCCTGCTCCACCTGCTCCCTGCTCCTCCATTGAAAGGAAGATCCATGTGGGCAGTGATTTACTTACTTTTACTGATGTGCCCAGAATAGTCCCAGAGCCTCAAAGGCATTCAGAGAACATTCATAGAGATGTGAAGGAAGCAGTCAGTCTTCAGGGTTCAAAAGAGAGACTTGGGAGATAGAAATGTAGGAGGAATTCATATGTGTGTGGTAAAATCATGAAAATGGATATGGTTACCTCAGGAAACAGTATGCAGATGGTCCAGGAAGAAGCCGGAGAATTTTTAGGTGATGTTTGGAGGGGAAGGATGAGATGGCAAAGCAGAACCAGCAGTGGCCATTTTATCAGGTGAGAGGTTAGAGGGGGATTGTCCTAGAAGCCAAAAAGAGAGGACTTTCAGAAAAGGAGGTGCTCACCTTCAGAGGTGCTTTCTAGTAAAGTATGAGGTAAGGCCAACAGTTGCAGGATGGGTGTCTAGGGATGAGAAGACAAATGATGGAGCTCAGGGAACAAGAAGGATACCAAAGAGGCTGGAAGCAGATGTTAACGATGGTGCAACCTTCTGGTACCAGCCTTTAAGGATCAAGGGTCTGGACCTGCATGTGTATGGGTGGTGCCAATCTGTGACTTGAAAGCCAGCATGGGGACCAAGGATGGACCTTCTCTCTATCTGGTCCCGATGAAGGTCAGGAAGCGCAGCAGCCTATGTTGCAAAGGATGGGATGAGAGTGGGCCTATAGAGGACGCCCAAGTTTCAGTTAAGACCTGGGGAAAGTGGGGATGATCAGAGCCTATGCTGCTGATCTTGGAGGGAAATTTCAGAGAACACACTGGAAGAACTGCTCATTGGACAAATGAGCAGATATTCAGTGCAATACGGGGCAGTCTTGGTATGAGCAGTGGGGCTTGCACTTCTGATGCTGATTGAGATGGACAGAAGAATATCAGGGCACTGGGCATAGTTGTTATTGGATGTTCAGCTATGTCCAGCTCACCACATGTGATTTTAACTAAGCATTTGGGTTTTCAAGTGCATTATAGAAATTCCCAGGTAACTCCTTGTTTGCAAGCCATTATCTAGTAGGTTTGCAATAATAATGAGATTCTCAATGCCATCATTTTAGTATCCTAAGGAAGTATATTACAATGCTCATTATTAGACTGAATAATATGAAATTGCTGTTTTATATGTCAAATGTGGACCAATCAAGCAATTTCAGATGGTTCAACCTAACACTCTTTATAGCAGAAAGCACGTCAAAGAGGAAATAGTAGCAACAATTGCCGTGATACAATAAATGAACTCTTGAACATACTTTGAACTACATGGAATAAAAATGACTTTAACATTTCTGTTTTGCAAAGTTGAATATCAGTTGACTTTTCAGAAATGAGTGGGGGTTGGGGAATGACTTTTCTCCTGAGCCCCACCTTTGCCACGTGGCACCCAACCCTGATCAGGTGCTACAAGTGGGAATTCTGCTCTGGCTTTCAACTTAGGGGTGCATTAGCATCATCTGGGGATGAAGAATCCTGACACTCAAGCTGTAAACCAATCAATTAGATCACCTAGGGGTGGAACCCAGGTATCTGTACATTTTAATTGACCCCGAGTGGTTTCAGTGTATCAAGATTGAGAACTGTTGTTCTAAACCAGTGCTTTCAAACTGTCACGTATATGGTTCACTTGGGGATCTTTATTGCCACCTCCCCTGCCTAAGCATTCTAATCATATGGGTCTTGGGTGCAACAATGTGAAGAGTTTTTAAAGATCCCCAAGTGATTCCGATGTGCAGTAACACTTTGGATGCCCTGCTGAGTCTAAACCAAGAGCTCCATTAAGCCGGCAGTTCTCAGGCATGCATCACATCAGGCTTTGCTTGGAGGGCTTGTCAAACCAGAGTGTTGGCCATGGCTCTGAGTTTTTGATTCCAGCTGCCAGAAGATGGGTCCAAGAATTTGATTTGCTAACCCATTCTCAGGTGACACTTCTGCTACTGGTCTTGTTGCCACATCATGAGAGCCACTGTGCCAGGCTCTGATAGCAGTACTCTTGGGTTCCTGTTTGTAGGTGATATGTCTGGGATCTCCTATATTCCCTGCATGAAATTTTCTTATCTGAACTTGCAGGAAGGAGTTCCAAGAGGAAAGACGTGGGTTTAAAATCCCATGTGCTTCCTACTGCCTCCTTATCTTCCTGTGGTCATTCTTCCGTTCTTTTCTGCTATATTCATTTCCTGCTGCTGCTGCTTTAACGAATTAACACACACCTCAGTGGCTTAAGACAAAGTTTATTGTCATACTATTGTGAATATCAGAAGTCCAAGGTGCTAAATGGTCTCAATGGTGTAAAATTAAGGTGTTGGCAGGGCTAGGTCCCTTTCTGGGGGCTCTAGAGCAGTTCTGCTTGCGTTTCCCAGCTTTTTGAGACAACCTGCAGCTCTTGGCTTACAATCCCTTAGTCCCTTCTCTCTGCAAAGCCAGCAATGGCTGTTCAAGTCTGGCTCACATTGCATCGCCCACTCTGACGCTTGCTTCCACTTTTTTTTTTTTGGACTTATTTATTTGTTTATTTTTATTATTATACTTTAAGTTCTAGGGTGCATGTGCATAACGTGCAGGTTTGTTACATATGTATACTTGTGCCATGTGGGCGTGCTGCACCCATCAACTCGTCAGCACCCATCAACTCGTCATTTACATCAGGTGTAACTCCCAAGAACTCACAATTACCTTGGACGCACCTGGATAATCCAGCCTAATCTCCCTACATTAAGGTCAGCTGAGGAGCAATCTTAATTCCCCTTTGCCATGAAACCTAACACATTCGCAGGTTCTGCGGATTGGGATGCAAAGGTTTGTCGGGGGATTGGGACATTATTCTACCTGTCACACCTGCCTCCCTCCAGACCCCAGAGCTGGAATACTTGAATGTGAAACCAGCTCTACCTCTCAGAGCTGGGTTACCTGGAGCAAGTCATTTAACTTCTCTAAACTACTGGAGTCCAGGGAAATAAAGTACCTACCTCACAGTATTTGTGGTAGGGCTACATCCTGTGGGTAATGAATCATGTGTATGTGTGCCAGGTCCTGGAAAAGGGATTTTAGAAAATGTTATTTTTATAATGTTCATCATTTGCAATTGTATTAAGAGTTTCTGCTGATAGTCACACAGTTTCTCATTTCATAGGCAAACACCAGTTTCTTGGGTATCCTTTCAGAGCTACTCTATGCATGTATAAGCATATGTAAATATAGAATTTATTTGCAGAAGTGATAAAGTATTACACCTATGTGAATAATACTTTAATTCATGTTTTTTCTGTTAAACAGCTGCATTGTTCCTATTTTATGAATGTACTTCATTTACTTAGCTAGCCTTCATTGATGAATATTTTGTGTTTAATTATTTTGAAACTATGAACAGGGCTGTAACTGGTAGTCGTATAAATCAATACGTTTGCATATGCACCTGTATATCTGTTGTATAAATTCCTAGAAATGAGCCTTCTGAATCAAAGGTTATATACATTTTAAACGTTTGATAGATATTGCCAAATTTGTCTCTGTATATCTTTTATAGATTTTCATTTCCATCAGTACTATGAGACTGTGTATTTCCATCTCTCTTTGGCTGATTCATGTCACCCAGCGTTCTTATTTCTGCCGTTCTGACAGTCGAGAACAGCATTTCATGTTTTTGATTTGCATCTCTGTTTTGAAGAAAAACAGCATCTTTTCATACATTTATTAGCAATCATATTTCCTTTTCAATTAATCACCCATTTATGTCCCTCATCCATCATTCTTTTGGGTGGTTGATTTTTTTCTTTAATGAATAATTAATAGGATTTACTCACAGCTTAAGGAAAGATCTATTTTCTGTGATCTAAATTACAAAACATTTTCCCACTTTGTTTACTTTTGCTTTTGCTGTAAATAATTATTTTTTACGTAGTTAAATTTCTAGGTTGTTTATGGAATTATAATTTTGTATCATACTCAGATCTTTGCTATCTTAGACCATATAAAACAAAATTTCCCGTATTTTTGTCTAATAATGACATTATTTTATGTTTGTCATTTATATCTCTGGAACTTGTTTTTATTTTTTTTATTTTTTTCTTCCAACTGTTTAAAAAATTTAATTATATTCTATTTTAAGTTCTTACGTACCTGTGCAGGATGTGCAGGTTTGTTACATAAGTAAATGTGTGCCATGGTGGTTTGCTGCACCTGTCAACCCATCACCCAGGTATTAAGCCCAGCATGCATTAGCTATTTATCCTGATGCTCTCCTTTCCCCAGTGCCACCAACAGGCCCCAGTGTGTGTTGTTCCCCTCCATGTGTCCATGTGTTTTCATTGTTCAGCTCCCACTTATAAGTGAGAACATGTGGTGTTTGGTTTCCTGTTCCTGTGTTAGTTTGCTGAGGATAATGGCTCCTAGTTCCATCTGTGTCCCTGCAAAGGACATGATCTTGTGGAACTTGCTTTTATCTGATGAATTAGATAGGAATGCAGTTTTAGTTTTTTCCACAAGTTTCAGTTGCCAGTTGCCTCAACACCATTTATTCCATAATTGATTCTGTTTTTCCTACTGATTGCTACCTTATTTATTTATTTTTTTTTGGGGGGGGGCAAGTTTTCTTTAAAATCTGGTTGCTTTTGCATGTTTACTTTAAAATTGGATTACTTTGCTGGGGAAAAAAAATCTCATTCGTATTTTACTAGAGTTGTTTGAAATGTATAGATTAATTCATGCATTGCTTTCTTTAGGATTTTGCGTTCCCATCTTAAGTAGAGTCTGCATTCCACTTATTCAATTGACATTTTGTGTAGTAAAGAAGCATTTCAACATGCTGTTCATATAATTTGTACACATTTTTTATATTTATTCCTTTTGTTTCTATTGTGCATGGGTCTTGGCTCCAAAAGCGTGTTTGTTTGTATACACGTAGGCAACCTATTTTTACCTTTTACTTTTTACTCAGTCACTTCACTGAATTATCTTTACCATGTCTGAGAATTTTTCAATTGGTTCTCATGAACTTTTTACTTATGCAATTATATTTTGTGCAAATAATGGTAATTTCCTTTCTTTTTTAATATGCAGAGTTTTAATTTCCTTCTCTTATCGAATGGTATGTTCTAGCATTTAATTTCATCACTATCTTATTCGTACCTTGTTCTCATTTCCAATTTTGTGTTTTGTTCTTCTTTTCTTGCTTAGTTTAATCAACAATCTAATTTTTTTATTTCAAAACTTTAGATTTATTTAATAGCTCTAAAATCATTCTGTTTTTGAATGCATTAATTCTTGTTTTTATGATTTTATTAACTTGTTCCTTTTGCTTTCTTTGTGCATATTTTATGGATTTTTTTCTAGTTTTTTCAGTTGGATGCTTATGTCCTTTATTTTCATCCTTTCTTGTTATTTACATACGTATGTGTATGAGACTTAAAATGTCTCCTGAGCATTGCTTTTAGCATATTACTTCGGTTCTACTCTCATATACAACTTTCGTAGATGTTCTCCAATTTCTGTTTTGGTTTCCTTTGTGATTCAAGAGTGAATTCTTGGTCATAAATCCTGATAAGTTATAACTTTGTGGGGAAATATTTAATGAACTTCTCTTTGTGACCTAACATGTCTTCAAGATTGGCAATTTTTTCCTTGGTTGCTGGGAAGGAAGATGATTGTCCTTAGGTTATAGAATTAGGTAAAGTACAAATAGATCTAACTATGCTGTTTAAATCTTCATTATTTTTGCTTTTGATGTTTAATCAGCAATCTATTTTTTTATCTTAAATCTTTAGATTTATTTAATAACTCTAAATCCTCCTGTTTCCAAATGCATTAATTCTTGTATTTATGCTTTTATTAACTTGTTCCTTTTGCTTTCCTCAGGCATATTTTATTGGCTTTTTTCTAGTTCTTTCAGTTGGATGCTTATGTCATTTATTTTCATCCTTTCTTGTTATTTTTATACATATGTGTACAAGACTTAAAATGTCTCCTGAGCATTGCTTTTAGAATATTACCTCGGTTCTACTCTCATATACAACTTCTGTGGATGTTCTCCAATCTCTGGATTTGTTTCCTTTGTGATTCAAGAGTAAATTCTTGGTCATAAATCCTGATGTTATAACTTTGTGGGGAAATATTTAATGAACTTCTCTTTGTGACATAACATGTCTTCAAGATTGGCATTTTTTTTTTCTCGGTTGCTGGGAAGGAAGATGAATTATCTGTCCTTAGGTTATAGAATTAGGTAAAGTACAAATGAATCTAACTAGGTTGTTTAAATCTTCATTATTTTTGCTTTCGATGTATACTGGGTCCGTCATGGACTGAGAGATGTGAATTAAAGTCCTCCACTATTGACGTACTTCTGCCTATTAAAAAAAATTCTTGGAGGTTTCACTTTATTAAATTTGATGTGATATTTTCATCATGTGCAAATGTTCATACGTCTTACATGTTTATTGCTGAGTATATGCTTAGTCATCATAAAACGCCATTCTTTGTCACAGGAATGCTCTCTACGCTGTTTTAACTGTGTCTGCTACTTAAGAACATGGCCATGGCTTTCCTTTCCAGTTCGCCTGATTTGCCTTTCCACATTATTAATATATGATATTTTTAAACACTTTAAACTTCACCACAACAATGTATAGTTAAGTTTGTGGTCCGAAAGAAAGCATATTTAGAACATTCACATTGTGAATAACATATTCGATGTTATTCTTTCTCTTTATATCTTTATTTTGCATTTTTCCCCTCTTTTTTTCCTGTGTGCGTGCAATATTTCTTCTCATAATATGAAAACTGTGGGCTGTTTTTAGTTTTTTAATGGCTAATTCTGTAATTACAAATTGATATAATACAGTGGTTTTTTTTGTTGTTGTTGTTTGTTTTTTGGAGACAGGGTCTTGCTCTGTCCCCCAGGCTGGGATGCGATGGTGCAGTTGTGGCTCACTACAGCCTCAAACTCCCGGGCTCAAGCAATCCTCCCGCTTCAGCCTTCTGAGTAGCTGGGACCACAGGCTTGTGCCACCACACCTGACTAACCTAACTTTGTTTATTTTGGTAGAGATGGAGTTTCACCATATTGCCCAGGCTGGTCTCAAACTCCTGGGCTCTAGCAATCCTCCCGCCTTGGCTTTCCAAAGTGCTGAGATTACAGGTGTGAGCTGCCATGCCCAGCCGGCCTTCTTCTTTTTCTAAAGACAGTGTCAACTTCCCACTATGGCCAGAGACGAAATTATAAAGTATTCTAAGTATGCCACTCCCCAAATTTACTTGGTTATGTTTTTATTGGTTTTTCCAGTATTTATATCTTGATTAATTGATTTATCACCATTAAAGAATCTATTTGATTCCTGTATAAATATCCCTCTATCCCTTATCTCTCATCTTCCTTGTCCTATGGACTTTTGTTGCAGTAACTCTAAATTGCCGTGATTTACAGTTGATTTCTGTACTGTAATTTCCAAGATATTTTACTCCTAATACCATAGTTAAATAGAATAAATGCAGCGAGACATACTTTGCTATGGTTTTGTGATTCATTTTTCATTATTTTATTATGAAAAGTCATAAATATATAGAAATATGAAAATAATTGTATTGTGACAACCCATTAACCGTTACCTGGGTTGTACAATCAATATTTGTGATAGTTACTTTACCTATTAGCTATCCATTTATTGATACTCATCATTCCATTGTATTTCTGGATGCACTTCACAATAATATTCAGATAGCAATCGACTTTACCCTTGAACATGTTAGCACACGTATCATTAGCTAGAGTTCAGTATTAGTGGTCTTTATTCATTTTCTCATTAGCTATTTTTTTTTTCTACTTGTCAGGAAGATTTTACAGCACCTGCAATTCCTGTTTTACCATTTGAAAATGTGACCTGTAATCATATAATTAAATGTTATTCTGCCTGGGTATAACATTATTTTCTTGAGAATTTCATAGATGTTATCCCACTATTTTCATAAGTAGATTATTACTATGAGAAAATCTGAGATTGGTGTAATTTTAATTTACTTTTTTTAAGTGTACTTTAAAACAATTTTTTTCTAATTATTATTTATCTACAAAAGTCCAATTAATGAAATACTAATTTAGATAAAGGTCTTGCTAAATTTTTAATGTCAACTATTCTTAGGACATTGTGATCATTTTCATCTGTATATTCAAGCCTTCTTGTAATGACGCTTCTCTATTATTTTAAAAAATAATATATTTAATACGTTTCAGCTCATTTATATGCTTCTCCTCCCCAAGCACATCAGTTATGCAGATTTTGAATCTCCTTGTCTTCTTCCTTGTCTCTCTTCCTTGAATATTTTTCCTGTCTATTTATCATCTATCATCTGCCAATCAATCAATTAATCTATCATCCATGTAGTTTTTTGTTTTGTTTTGTTTTGTTTGTTTTTTGAGACAGAGTCTCACTTTGTTGCCCAAGCTGGAATGCAGTGGGGCAATTTCGGCTCACCGCAACCTCCACCTCCTGGATTCAACTGATTCTCCTGCCTCAGCCTCCGCAGTAGCTGGGATTATAAGCGCATGCCACCATGCCCAGCTAATGTGTGTATATTTGCAGTAGAGACGGGGTTTTGCTATGTTGGCCAGGCTGGTCTTGAACTCCTGACTTCAAGTAATTCACCAGCCTCAGCCTCCCAAAGTGCTAGGATTACAGGTGTGAGCCACCGTGCCCGGCTTGGTTTATTTTTCTAATGCAATTCTTCCTTTTCTGGACAGTGTCTAGTTTCTTTGGGTTGATTACAATATGGCAATCAGTTTTATATTTTTTAATTCCCTTTTTCAAGTATTCTGATAACTTATATTCCATCTTTCTCTTGTCTGAACTTCATCTTTTACCTCTGCTTTGAGCTATTTGATTGCTTCATACAGTTCTTTTCATTCATGGCCATATATTGTGTTCAAACGATTCATCAGCTCAATAAGTACTCTTTCTGGTGGAGCGTTATGTTCCACTTGTTTTTCCAGTGCTTCTCTGAACCTGGTCTTACATCACATTGATATCAATCCCATACTGGGAGCTTCTTGATGTATGTGTCGCTTTTTGGTGGAAGGTCTTCCTAGATCAGGTACTTGCAAAAGGTTTATTTGGAGGGGGGAAAGCATAACCAGATTAGTAGGAGTCATGCCCCATTTATAGGGAAGTACCTCTGAAATCAGGTTACATCTCTGTATGAGTTGTTCCCCTTCACTTCTTTCCAGCCTACCTAGGTTAGCAGGTTGTGGGAAGTTTGTAATTCTGAGGATCTGTACCTCACCCATTTTTGTGGACGTCAAGATAGAATTTATCTAGCCCTGCCTCTCCTACTATTTTATGGTGCCACACAGTCTCTGGGGAGGTACCCATTGCCATAATCATCACCAAAGTCTGTGAGTAAGCCGTTGGTAGTGTTTCCTCTCTGTGTATTTACCCTACTTTGAGAATAATGCTTCTGCCTGAGACACTGTAGAGACCTTCTTGTGATGACTTCTATATTTTCATTTGATGTCCCTTGATTTGGGAAGGTGATTTGCATGTGCGGAAATCGCTTAGTTTTTTTCAAAGATGAATTGTATAAACTCTGCAGCTAATGAACACTTTCCCGTGTGAACTGTTTGCCCATCCCTCCTCTTTATTCTAGGATTCCTTTCTGTTCTATATAATGCCTTTACATTGTTATATTGCTTTTTCTGCTTTAGTCATACATTTTTTTAATAAAGTGGGAAAATTGGGTAATTGAAAATCGAGTGTTTCAGAGTGGTCTTCACAGAAAACTTTCACAGGTATAGTTTCATTTCATGCTTTTGACAATCCTTCCGTTCGGGCATTGTAAACTTCATTTCACAGAAGAACAAAAGAAACTCAGAGCACACGATACGGCTCAAGCCACATACGGACACGTGACTGGGCTGAGTTTCCAACACTTTCATTGTTTCAGTATGCCTCCTTTCATAACTGGGAATGAAACCTGAACAGTCCGCTGAACATGGTGAGAGTTTAGACGTTTGATATAGATTAGAGAAAAGAGAAAATTGCCCTGATTCATCATGAGCAGACTTTGCCATGGTGACAGACTGTCTAATTGGCTTATATATATCTTTCTGTTTCAGTCCGTAATTTTGCTCATGAGGATGTGCTTTTCTTTATCCTACCTAGGCAGGGATTTGGGGTGTACTCGTGAACCTTGTTCCCATGTTGGGGCCCTGTTGGAGAGTAGAATAGTTTCATGTGCCAGGCACAGGCCCAGCCAAGGACATATCCCCTGCTTCGATGTACTTATACACAATGGATGCCTTTGCTGATTCAAAGGCCAAGGCTCTTACTTCCTTTTAGTCTTGTTAGTGAGTGATCAGTTCATCTCCTGAGCTTTTCAGTTACAATAATTTTATAGGAGGGCAGGGACTGTTGGTACTTTATATAACCTCAGTGCTTCAAGCATTTCAAGTTGCTGTATAAATGTTTCTTAATTGAATATTATCTGTTCTTAAAGGAAGAGTTGTAGCACTTTTGATGTCCTACTTTGGTTTATCTCTTGTCATCATCAACAGCAGCAAATGTTTATTGGCATTAGGACTAAGCAATGCTCAGATGGATGGTGGAATTGTCATCCTAAGGTGCTGGATCAGGACATGGGCAGTGGCCCAAGGATGGCAGGAAAATGGTTGAGGGTAATTGAAGCTTTCTGGGGTATTTTGAAAATTCAAAGGAAAACATACATTTTGTGGTTGCAGGCATTTTGTGCATTGAGGACGTAAAGTCATTTACCAGTCATAGTGCAGAATCTGTCAGGATTGCAGTTGTCAGCTTGTCAGTGTGACCTTTCCCAGTGTGACATACCTTGGAATTTTATGTCATGCTAGGACAATATGACAGGACTGTGCATTGCTTTTTCAGTATATCTCTCCATCCTTATCTTCTCAAGAAAGAATACATTCTGAAAGAGATAAGGGAGTATGCTTATCACATATTAATCCTATAAGGTCAGAAAGCAGATAAAAAGGTTATACATTAAGCTTGATTTTATACAGTAATTCACCTAAGTGTGTGATATTACTAATATGTGTTTGCATGTATGTATAGATATACATATATCACACACACACACGCACACACACAGTCTTTAAAGTTCAGGAACTAGAGAGGCAGCCATGTTTCTGGCTAGCAGCAGGAAAAGAAAGACTGGAAATATCCAAACTCATTTTAAATGCCATTCTGAACTTAATATGGAATTACCTAATTATGTCTAATTCAACAACTGAAGCATCAACTACTAATTTCATCCCAAGCCAGAATTTTACAGATTTCCTCATTTTCCTGTATAGAATATAACACTTGACACAAATCCTAGATCACATCTTCTTTGCAGCTATTACCAAGGCTCTATGAGTCTTGATAGAGAATGGTTTGCATCATGTACTTAAAAAAAGAAACTAAATCCTAACATTTTGAGTTTCTGTTTTTCTATTGGTAGAGAACTCTCACAGACATTGATATCACATAACCTAGTAGCATCCGGCTTGCTAGAGCATGAGTGCTGTATTGTATGCTTTCTGAAATAGAATATAGAAGTTTGCTTGATACTGGTAGGCAGGTAATATATTTTATACTTTGTGTAATGCTAATAGGTTACCAGAGTAACTGTTGAAACTAAACTTTCAATTTAAAAATGTTTACAAGCAAAACAAGAATTGCATACGATATCACTCTTTCATTTCTTTTTTTTTTTAAACTTTCTTTTTATTTATTTATTTTTTTATTATTATACTTTAAGTTCTAGGGTGCATGTGCATAACGTGCAGGTTTGTTACATATGTATACTTGTGCCATGTTGGTGTGCTGCACCCATCAACTCGTCAGCACCCATCAACTCGTCATTTATATCAGGTATAACTCCCAATGCAATCCCTCCCCCCTCCCCCCTCCCCATGATAGGCCCCGGTGTGTGATGTCCCCCTTCCCGAGTCCAAGTGATCTCATTGTTCAGTTCCCACCTATGAGTGAGAACATGCGGTGTTTGGTTTTCTGTTCTTGTGATAGTTTGCTAAGAATGATGGTTGCTATAAAGACACATGCACATGTATGTTTATTGCGGCACTATTCACAATAGCAAAGACTTGGAATCAACCCAAATGTCCATCAGTGACAGACTGGATTAAGAAAATGTGGCACATATACACCATGGAATACTATGCAGCCATAAAAAAGGATGAGTTTGTGTCCTTTGTAGAGACATGGATGCAGCTGGAAACCATCATTCTTAGCAAACTCTTTAATTTCTTAACTTCACTAAATATCATAAACTTCTTTGTGTCCCGATGCACACATTTCCTGAACCAGCTTGTAAAAGGTGTAATTGTTCAGAAATCAGATTTGAATACTCAGCTTTTTATTTCACAAGTTAGACCGATGCATTTACAGAGTATTTTCCAGGATACGTGTGCGTATGTGTGTGTAATATAGTGCGTATACAGTATGTATATACTATTATAGATATTATATAGTGCTCTATATCTATATATAGTATCTATAGTCTGTGTATCTACATAGTGTTCTGTATTTTTCATTGGATGCATTTTTCTCCCTATTTAATCGTCTTGATTTTGTGTATAATGGACAAAAAACTTATTTTTGAAATTCACCTGGTTGAGGGGCCTATCGGTACTTCATAGTCGCAGGGAGGTAATCAATTGGAGTCTTTCAGCAGCGGCACTGACTGCTGAGGTACCCTTCTGTCATAACCAGTATCCACAGTGAAGTGGGAATTCCTCCTTAAACCCACTTAAGCTGGAGGTTGCAATTTTTTGAATTTTTGCATCAATGAAAAATCAGACTTTGGTGATGACCTTGAGCAGTAGGATATAAATAACTCCCACATGCTTAGTGTTCCAATAATGGAACACTTGAGTATTACATTTATGTTAATCCAAATAGTTTCTGGCATGCACACATCCTGCAGCTACCCTCAAATCCTAACCCTAGTGATTTGATTTATTTGTGCACTTCTATGCAGTCCACCATGTGTTCTGGAAACAGTTGTGGCTAAATTACTATCATTGTTGTGCTTTGGCACACGGATGTTTGATGCAACTGAGAAAGCAATTTTAATGTAATTTATTCTGACAGCTATATATACCTGGTGCAGACTTAATATGACATGATACGAGCCCCACACGCATACTTGTGTGGGATTCTTATGAATACATCACATGGATACAAAACCAAGAAACACTCAATTATCTCGTGTGTTTGATGTGGAAATTTCTTTGCTACCCCAAGTCTGTTACCTTTCACAACCATTAAAGCAGCCCCACTAATCTTTTTATAAAGGTTTATGTTTTGTTCAAAAAGAAGGGATGTCTAAGCCAGTAGAAACCGCCATGGGGAGTTGGGCTATAATAGTAAGTGCTCTCCTTTCATTAAAATTCCACCTGCTCTTTTTTGTAAATGCTGGAGACTGGCCTTCTCTTACATTGTGACCCTTTGGAGTCTGAACAACTTAACCTCAGCCATTGACAGGAGATCCAAATTCCAATGGGGCAGAGCCTCTGGATGATGTGCCGAATGCTCAGAGATGACTTGCTAAGCATCTTGGAAATCTTTGGCCTTCCTGCCCCCAACTCCACTGAGCTGTGGAGAGCGCATGCATGCTTATTTATAGGCCTGCCCTTGAAGGACAAGGCATACAGATTTTCATCCATCCTAGAATGGTCCAGCCAACTGGCCACAATGCCCACCAACAGAACACATGTTGAGCAAGAGGTAGGTGACCTGCAGAGATACACAGGTTTATAAAGTAAGATTGAAATCCTAAGATGCAAAAAAGAAACAAATAGTACTATTCAATCATTACTGGAAATTTTACATATGAATTCTTTAGTAAGAAGCATCCTAAACATTTCTTTTCAGAGATATAGTAATGTCTGTCATTAAAAAACAGCAACAACAACAAAATTTACCTTTGGTAAAGTCTCAGTATATTCAATAACAATCATGTATAACATAGACCTTGTGAGCCCTGATGGCTTAGATAAACTTAATACCTATGAAAGATAAAATCTCAAACATTTGCAAGCAAATTTTATTTCTGAATTAAAACCTATGTCGTAGGCTGTGAATATGGGCAATTCATCAAATGTTTTGAAGTCATTGCCCATGAATCCTAAATCAAAGGCTTTATCCCTGTTAATATTTTTTTCCAAGGCCATCAAGCTTGTGTTTCTGAGTAAATAACATGTTTTTTCGTTACCAGAAGCAAAGTGCTGAGTTTCATGTAGTTGTGAATGAATTAATAAGATTGTGGCCAGAATTTGAAGGCAAACAGTGATACATCAAAAACATTTGGGATCTATTTTCAAGCGTCAGTCAGGAGTATAAGTTTTAAAAAATCTGTGCTCGACGGCCTCTTCAGCAAACTAAAAGTGGTTTGTTCTACTGGTTTTCCCAGTATCAAAGCAAGCAGGAATCTTCAGATATATTATTTTATGTGATGTTGTTTGGTTTGGTTTATAAAGGTGCTGTCATACCATGGTGTGAAAAAGTTTTTTTTAAAAGAATACCAGAGTAACTTGTTAACCATTTCCTTTATAGCTTTCTAAGACTTTTCACTGCATATTGACATCTATGTTGATGTATATGGAGAAATGTCACTGAACATTTCATTGAGTTTTCCTCCTGTGTATCCCAAGGCAGAACCTACTTAAAATAAACACAAAAAATCAAACTTAATATATTAAATTTTACTTCTGCCTTTGAAAAAATATTTTAGTTGGCTTATGTATTGTGGATTTGGCCATCAACTATTATAATGTACAGAATTAATTAAAAATAGGCTTAAATCAAATATATTAATGTAATTGTGAAAATTCCTGTGAGGTAAAGTATGCCCAGTCTTTATTAAGAAATTTAAGACTGTTTCATCAAAGAAACTTGGAAGAAATTTAGATAGGAAAAAAGATATATAGATGTTAGCTCTTCTGATTACCTTGGCTCAATGTTTTCATGCCTTTACCTTCAACAAAAACTGCCACCAGAAGAACATAGGCATAAGTCATATGATGCAGCAAAACCAGCTTTTCAAATGTCTGCTTGATTACTGTTTAGAATATAGCATTAAACAATGCATCATAGATGACTCCTGAAATCACTTTTTTGATCACACATGAACATCTGTGGTAGGTGCAAGTTTATTTTGATTTCCAAAAAGTGAATGTAATAACTCGGTGGTTTCTTTCGTATCTTTCATTTCTGAGAATACAAGGACATAGATTAGTGTAATTCATTTACAATTTCACATTGTGGGATGTACAGTTCTTATAGGTGAGGAGAATTCTTGAGAGATAGTCATGTATATAAAAATATTGTGATAGAGAGAATGATGCTCCCCCACCAAAGATGCCTACATCCTAATTCCCAAAACTTGTGTTATGTTACATTCCATGGGAAAAGGGAAGTAAGAGTGCAGCTGCAATTAAATGACCTTGAGGTGGAGAGTTTATCCTCTGTTATCCAGGTGGGTCCAGTCTAATTATATGCATCCTCAAAGGCAGAAGACCTTTTTCAGATATAGTCAAAGGGAGGCATGACTACAGAAGATGGCCAGAGAGACTCTGTGGTGCTGAACTTGAAGATGGGGAAAAGGGCCACAGCCAAGAACTTTTAGCAGCCTCTAAAAGCTGGAAAAGGAATAATAATAATAATAATTTTCTCTTCAGAGGCTTCTGAATAAATGCAGTCCTGCCCACCTTCATTTAGTTCCGTGAGACTCAAGTTCAACTCCTAACCACCAGAAGTATAAGATATACATGTGTGTTGTTTTAAATCACTAAGTTTGTGGCAGTTTGTTATAGCAGCAACAAGAAAACAAAATAAATATGAATAAGATTTAGCATTATCGCCCTCCATTCAGAGACAAAACTGTCATAATTATATTTTTGAGTTGATTTTGTGAGAATATACTCCTAAGAACAAAATAAATAGATTTTATGTTTACAGCATATATTAAAGTACTCCAGAGAAATCAGAGAGCCAGTAGAAGATCAGATAAAGTAGGTAGGTAGGTAGGTAGGTAGGTAGGTAGATAGATAGATAGATAGATAGATCAATAAATAGATTGATTTATTATGAGTATTGACTTACATAATTAGGAAGGTCAAGCAGTCCCATGATCTTTTTCCTCCAAGCTGAACCAGGAAAGCTGGTGGTGCAATTCAGCTTGAGTGTCAAGATTTGAGAACTAGGAGACCCAGTGGTGTAATTCCCAGTCCGAGTTCCAATGCCTGAGAACTGGGGGGCCACTAGTGTACATCCTAGAGTCCAAATGTCAGAGAACCAGGAGCTGTGATGTCCATTGCAGGAGAAGAAAGACGTTCCCACTCAAGAAGAGGGAATGAACTCGCCCTTCCTCTATGTTTTTGTTCTATTTGGGCCTTCAGTGCATTGGATGGTGTGTGCCTGCATTGCTGAGGGCCATCTTGTTTACTCAGCCTACTGATTTAAATGCTGGTTTCTTCCAGAAACACCCTCACTTCACAGACACACACCCAGAAATAATGTTTCACCAGCTATCTGGGCATCCCTTAGCCAGTCAGGTTGACACATACAAAATCATCACACACAATAAACAGACTATAAACCACAGTTGATTTCCATGTTGACCTATTGAAGGAAGTTAGGCTTCATATTGAATTTTATTCAACATATACAAGAAATGCTTAATTTTATTAGGCTAATATTACAACAACTGTAGGAATAAAGATCTAATTGATCAAAAATGCCCTTTAGCAAAGTAAATAGGTCTAGAAGAATAGAACAATCACATGAAAATAGAACTTTTACTTATTTTCCTCAAAAATTCCAAGTAAATTTGAAGTTGATTATATAAGCATCACACTCCTCCTTGTTACGCTGCTATATTTTGTGGAACGCCTATCACAGATAAGCTGTCTAATTTAGGACAAAAAAATTAACGTCATTCCCCACCAATAGAAATGTGCTTATTCTTTCAAGATGATTATTGCTGCTGACAGTACAAACATATTGTATTCAGAGTTGCCGTAACCACAGTAAGGAGTTATGCTGTATGATGAATGTGTTTTTTATTAGAAAAACAAAGAAAAGGAAAATTTGCCATAGCATTTGGCTGTGTAAATTAGGATCAGTCTTTCCATTGGGTCTGGAATGTCTCAAATACTTTTTTTCCCAATTTGAGTAATGTTTTGTGATCATAGGTTACTCTTACTCACTACAGCCTTGGATAGAGGTGGTTCATTGTTGTCAAACCATGAAGTACACGAACAGTAACGGTACCCAGTACAGAATAAATATTTCAGAGGTCTGTGAAAAATACAATAAATACATTTTAGTTTGTTCGTGGTCTTTACTTATCCTAGACCTTTTACAACCAAAAAGTCATAGGACTTTCAGAAGGAAATTGTCAGTGTTAGGTTTTGTGATGGTAATGCAGCAATCTTCATCTTCCATGATACAGCCCCTGCTTGGGTATGAGACTGGAAGCAGTTGAGTTGCATTCACCTATATGCCAAACCTTAGCCTGATGAGTAAATCCTCCACCCTGAGGAAGAAATGTTCATCAGTGGGTTCCCTACAGTGACCCCTGTGCTGTTAGGGAAGGGATCTCATCTGTATCTTGCACCATCTCTGCCAGAGCATGACAGAATAAGCACAACAGAGGAACACAAGGAGGTGACCAAGCAGAAGGACACCTCGGCAGACAGGCTACCTCATCTGTAGGGGAGGAGGCACTGGGGTCTTCAGCATCACTCAGTCCTGTCTCTATTTGCGAATGTTCCGTGTCGTCTTTGCTGCACTTGGGGCTGGCCCTGTCGTTGGTAGTTCCCCAACAGGACTTTGGAAGTCATAGGGATGTATATTTTCATTCGTAAGAACTATTTCCAATAAAAGACTTCTAGGTTTCTTAGGGAACGTGTGGTTGCTCTACTTTAAGTTAGAAACATTGTTTATTTAATGGTAGTCAGTAGAATTATTTCCTTTAAGGGAAGAGCCATAAACTTGAGCTGCTGAAAGTGATTCTTAAATGAAATTCACTTTGAGACATGGCCAGAGCCCGTTCTGGCCATTGTAAACCACACACTAAACACATTTGCTTTTTTGCCAGTTTTCATATTGACAGAAACACTGATTGAGAATCGTTCTTCCTTAATGCAGTTGATCATTCACTTTTTTTGCAGAGGGGGCCCTGGGTGCTTAACGGAAGATAAACTGGCAGGATACTGAGTGGGTTCCGACCAGCAAAGCACTGTATGCAGTAAAGATTTCCACTGACAACATCCAAGATTGGCTGACATTCTTTGTGCCCAGTGGCCATAGGACTGGACCTTTCCACTGGATTACATGACATGGCCTTAGCAGAGTCCACAGTTGCCTTGATTGATGGCAAAGTCAAGCAGAAAAGCCAGCATGTCATTTCAGCATGCAGTGACCATCAGTGTCCATTATTTGGACTATGGAATAATCTTTCAGGAACACTGTAAACAGTGGTATTAGACCTAAATAACTAATAAGGTTTTAATAAACCTAAATTACTATTTAAACTTAAATAGCTTTTAGGTATTGTTGGCATCACTTCTCGGTGTCTGTCAGGTAATAAGTTCCCATGTAAGAATGTAAAGCTAACGTATCATCTTTAACCTTTGTTTCCAAAGCCAAGAGCATTTTACTGAAACTCTAATATACAGGCAAGTGGATCCCTCGTTAAGCAATGTGTTCATCTTAACAGCTACATACATATTTTTCTAATACAGAAACGGACTTCCTAGACTAATTGAAGATCCTTGCATTGAAGGTAATAGAGTCTTATTATTTGCATTCAATGTGAACTGTAAAATCCAAGTCATTAGAGAAAACAAGAATATGCTTCTCTTTCAAAGAACATCAAACATGTTTTATATAGTCTTAGTTGCAAAGTTCCGTAGTTACTGTGTAGTGAAGGTTTTCTGAAGGAGATGAGGATTTTTCAGAGCAAGGGTTCAGTTAACTGTATCTGGAAAGGACCAATCTTAATTCTGAATCCTAACTGGATTTTCAGAGGCCATTCTGAGGGTAGTAGATTCTGTCTATGACCTTGTGTGCCAGATGTTTCATTTATGTTCTCCCTTATTTACCTGAAAGTGAGTTGCTGGGCAAGAGGAGGCATAAGAAGGGAATTTTATACTAAATTATAATCTCCATTCAAATATGAAACTAGCTGACTAATGATAACATGTGATCAACTACAGGCTGCATAGCTGAGATACCACAAAGGGTTTACTTAGGATTTCCTGCCAATCTGAGATTTGGAAAGTGATTTGGGATAATAAAACAAACACATAGAAACAGAATGTGATTTAAAGAGACCACTCACTCAAGTCACCAGTCTCCAGCAAAACAGAACCAATGTTGCGTTACCCCAGAGTGAAGTGAGTCACCTCACAGCCCAGAGGCCAGCATGCAATTAAAGCTTCTGAGGTGGTGTGATCTGAATGCTGGTGTCACCCCAGAATTCGTATGTTGGAATCTAATAGCCAATATGATAATATGAAGAGGTAGAGCCTTTTAGGACGTGATTAAGATGTAAGAACTCCACTCTCATGAATGGGATTAGTGCCCTTATAACAGATGTTGAAGGGGCTGCCTTGTCTCTCCCACCATGTGAGGATACAGGGAGAAAGTACCATCTTGGAAGCAGAAAATATGCCCTCACCAGACACAGAATCTCCTGAGGTCTTGTTCTTAGACTTCTCAGCCTCCAGAACCATATTTTGTTATAGCAGCCCAAATGGGCTAAACAGAAAACATAGACAATGTAGGGCAAGCATAGGTCAGTGATAGAGAAGCTTTGAAGCAGCAAGGAAGAACGTGGGATGGACAGTGAGTGAGGCACATGTAGGGAATGGAGGTAGACGGCATCATCCAGGGTACATTACAAATCCCACCATCGTATGTAATCTGCCATTGTTCCGTGTGAACAGTCACTGAGCATCAGAAGACCTTGATCCTATTCTCTTCTCTACTTTGGAGCAAGTTACAACATCATGGACCTCAGTATTCTCATCTACCAAATAAGAGGATCAGGCCCAGATAATTGTGTCAATTCTTACCCATTTTGTAAATATTTTATGCTATGCCCCAGTTTTTAAAAATAGAATATGTATTAGTCAGCCATTACTACAATAATGCAGTGTAACAAATAGCCCCATGAATCTAAAAGCATCTGTCTCTCTTGTTCATGGGTTTGCCAGGTGGCTGGATATTGGCTACACTCAACCAGGTTAGGTTGGACTTGTCTCCGGGTACCAGATTGGGCCAGCTTGACTCTACTTGATGCTCCTCTCCCTTATACTAATAAGTATGTGGGGTTTTCTTTTCTCAGGCAGATCACAGCAGTGTCAGAGGCAAGCCACGCCACACAAGAACATTTAAAACCTCTGCTCCAGACGTTGTACTATCATGGCCTTGGCTGCCAGTTACATGTCAGAGTCTAAAGTCAACAGCCTTGACAAGTGTATACCTCATACCCGCGGGGAGTGGCCAAGGATGGGAAAAATGATAGATTGACCACAATCTAGTATCTTGAGTTTCCAGTTTTAGTTATGAAGCCTCCCTTGAACATGTTTTAGAATATTTCAAAGTCGAGAAAGGAATGAGTAGCACCTGTTAGCACTGGAAAGACAAGAAGAAAAAGTAAAAGCAGCAGTTTTTCTCTATTATTGTACCTCATTCCTTGTCTTAAGGAAATTCCCGTTTTGCATAAGATGAGGGTATTTAAGTGTTTTTCCTTCACCTACTTTCTTCTAAATTGTCGGTGAAAATACTAAGTTCACAGTCAGAAAGCTTGACATAAATGCCTGTTTGTCAACTTTGTCAAGTGGATAGGAATACAAATATGATGTAGACCTACTGTAAATCTGGTAGAATAATTAAAACTTTAAAATATTTCATGTCACCTGTAATCACTACAACTGTAGATATGATGTAAAGCAGAGAAAATAGGACCCATTTTACATCTGCTAGTATTTGTTATGAGGACATCACCTTTCCTTTTTTAAAAATTTCACCAGTGAAATTATATTGACAAAATGAAAACTCATAGATTACTAATGTCAATTTAATATTTAAAAATAATGTTGAACTCATATTGGATGTAACAAGTGATGATATAAATCTAGATTTTATTTTGATCATGAAATAACCTAGTCATCAGGAGTAGAACTGTGGAAACCTGGCTTCCCCAGCAGGAACACAGACGGGAACACAGACCACCATGAATGGAATCCTGTAATCCATCTGCAGCTTCAACTCTTTAACTCACAATGAAGCCATATGAACATTCTCTTTAATTAGGAGATGTTATAGTTTTGCGAGATACAAAATACTACTGAAATAAAGAAGGATTTCAACGTCTTTATTGACACTCTATTGCAGCATAAATGCATCTACCAAGTAGAGTACATTATGCAGATACATGCCCACAGCAATACAAATGTTAATTAAAACCTTGTTTAAGATTTTTATTTTGGAATGAGTTAGCATTTCATGCTGGTAAAAGAAGTTGATTAAGCGAATTACATAAATTAGCCAATACCCAGAAGATCCACATAGCCTTCCTGTCACTAATACAGATTTTTATCAACACTATATGAACCACAGGTGTGAGAGCAAACGTAACAAAGGAAATAACTAAGAAATCTGTAGTGGTGATTTCTGCATCTCAGGAACTTATCATCTAATACTTTGTAACAAGAACAGTTATACTTTCTCCTCTGCTATTTTGTATGCTTTTGTTTCATGTCCATCCACACATGCACACACATGAACACATGTGCCAGGGGAAGAGGGACGAGGTTCACAGATGTATCCTGTATTATTTCCTTCATTAAGGGGGCATATTCCAGTTGGAGAGTCTAGACATTAATAAAAAATTACCTCAACCAGACATGGTGGCTCACAATCCCAGCACTTTGGGAGACCGAGGCCGGCAGATCACGAGGTCAGGAGTTCAGGACCAACCTGGCCAATATGGTAAAACCCCATCTTTACTAAAAATGCAAAAATTGGCTGGGTGTGGTGGTGTACGCCTGTAATCCCAGCTACTCAGGAGGCTAAGGCAGAAGAATTGCTTGAACCCTGGAGGCAGAGGTTTCCAGTGAGCTGAGATCATGCCACTGCACTCCAGCCGGGGCAACAGAGCGAGACCCCATCTCACAAAAAAAATTAACTCAGGGGTCTTAATTTGTATCATATTCTTTTCACAAATTATTAAATACTTTAGTAGTGCATGTTTATTGTTAAAAGGTAGCAGATACAGAATAGTAAATTTAAAAAAATCACTTTGGTGTCACCATGCTAAAATGGATACTGTGACCATTTTGACCTCAATATCTAGACTTTTCTCTACACATATGCATATAAATGTATATATAAGTTATATACACAGACATTTGACATATATATACTTAAACAGGATTGTGGAGTGCCTAACATTTTGTAATGTACTCTTTGACTCAACAATATATGATGAATCACTTTCTGTACCAAGAAACATTTTTAGGAAAACTCATTCTTTTAGCAGATATGTTTGGTTTCTTTCAATATACCCCCTCTGATGGAGTTGTGATTGTTTCGTTGTCTTCATAACCTCTACCTTCTGGATCCACAAGCTAGAAGAGAAGATAAACATTAGTTAAGTAAACAAACAAGTGGATTTCTTACAAATTGTAAGAAATATTCTGAAAGCAAAATTAAACAGTGTGCAATGAAAGAGAGCAATGGAAGGATAGAAGCATGAGGAGGAAATGGAGATGTATTGTCAACAAACTCAGAAATGATTCCATCATGGGGTCCCATGGCACAAGGATCCTGAGCAGAGGGCATTGGTCAGCGAGCAGATGGAAAAAGATTCATGCACAGAAGCCCAGTGAGCTAAGGAGGAACCAGAGAAATAGGTCTGGGGTTCACCCAGGGCTTGGCAGGGCAGGTGAGGGCATTTAAATTTTGTCCTAAAGTTCATGAATATCTTTTAGGCCAGAGAAGGAAATGATCTATGTTTGGAACCAGAAGTTCATTGAAGATTTTGGCAAAAGGATGCTTAGGAGAAGTAGGAAAGGGGCAGCCAATTTGAAAGGTGAATGGTTTCATAAATTATGGTGAGGGATCTGCCATTATTTACTTAATCCTTCCCATATTGTAGAATATTTAGCATCTATTGTCTTTGGAACCAAAACAGAACTGAAAAGAACAATGGTAAACATCTATATCTTGGATAGTTAAGTCACAATGAATAATCCTGCTTGTTAGAGGCACATGACAGTTCACACATGGTCAAGGCCCTATGCTTATTTGGCCTCCAGGGAACCAGACCAAAGGAAAGACTGACAAGAAGACTACAGGATGGGGTTGCGGGATGAATTTCAGCGGGCTGAATAGACAACATGGCTCTGTCTTCTTGGGTCATGGCTTCCTTGGTCGACTCTCAAGAAAGATGGTCTTGACACTTCCTCCTTCTTGAAACCTGGGCTCTAGGGTCTAGATCTGGTCTACTTGGGAGACATACAAAAAAAAGGGAGACAGATACTCCCTTTTCCTTCCTATTCCTATGTGTTTGCCTCAGGGTTTACCATTTCTTGTCCACAGACTGGTAGAAACTGGACATCCAACTAAGTAAGCTTGGGGTTGGGGGAAAGAAGGGTCGAATAGGTCCCATAGCCTGCCTCCAGTGCAGACCCTGAACTTGCCTGAAGTCCATTAGGAGCGTGTCCTCAAATCTCCAGGTGGTCCATTTTAATAACATTGATGATAACTGTATTAATAATAGGACTAGTCAATACATACTGTAAGTGCTGTTCAATTTACACATGTTAACTCATTCCATCCACTCAGCCACCTCATGTGGTATAGGACCTGCCATATATGGTAGCCCTGAGGCTACATTGCTCAGTGTCACACACAGCCAGGACTCAGACCTGGCCTTTGGACTTTGGAGCCTTTAACATTTGTGATTACCCTTCTTCTATGCTGTCTCCTTCCATGTGTCTCTCTGGAGAACTGCCACTAGGCTGAACAATGAGTCAGATGTTCAAAGGGCTAGCATCATGGATGCCGATCACCCAAATGCTATCTCACCATGGCCACTGATATCATTAATGTGCAGATACATGTTCCTACAACTCATATTATTCAGAAGACCCCAGGTTGTTTTACAGTCACAAAATACTTCTCTCTCCATATTTAATACAGTTTTCCTTAAACAAGAAATCTATTTTGTTAATGCTCATCCCACCTGTATTTCCTAAGCTTTAAGCTTGGGAATGAGGTAGGATTTGCTGGGAACCCACAATGTCGCAGAAAGCAACTGTATCAAAGACCCTTCCTAGAACACACAGGGCAGGCCTCCTTCCCAGTGCCAGCTTCAGAACCTCCCTCCTCTTAGCTTCTGTTACTAGCTCATCAGAGAAGACCCTGAAGGATTTGTAGATAAGAGACCTTCTGTAAGGACTCAGCACAAGGGAGAGCTAATGGTTGAGGACATTGATCCTCCCTGATTTGGAATGAGGCACAGAGCATTGGGATGGGGTCCAGAAGGTGATATGGTTTGGCTATGTTCACACCCAAATCTCATGAATTCCCACGTGTTGTGGGAGGTGATTGAATCACGGGGGCACATCTTTCCTATGCTGTTCTCGTGATCTCATAATAGTGAATAAGTCTTATGAGATCTGATGGTTTTATAAGGGGGTGTTTCCCTACACAAGCTCTCTTTGCCTGCTGCCATCCATGTAAGACATGACTTGCTCCTTCTTGCCTGCCATCATAATTGTGAGGCTTCCCCAGCCACGTGGAACTGTGAGTAAATTAAATCTCTTTTTCTTCCCAGTCTTGAGTATATCTTTATCAGCATTGTAAAAATGGACTAATACAGAAGGAAGCATTGGGCTTTAGCATGGCTAGGCGGCTCCAATGTGTGCACGGGACTCAGATCTCAGCCACTTCTCTCTGAGCTTCCCAACACATGCTTCCTAAGTACTCAGTGCTGAATTCTTTCTGTTCAAACATCTGAAGTGTTGCTAGTCCTACTTTTATAGAACTATGTTTCACTTAAATCTGTTCTACCTTTAACTTGACTTTCTGACTTCACTCCAGTTCCACTGTATTAATAACTGAACAGTGGGATCCAGGCCTGATCTGCACTGGAATAACATTTTCTCACAGGGATCTTTTGAAAGTGATTGAAGTTCTGATTCTGTTTTACTGTTTTGCCTGTGTATATGTTGTGGAACTAATATTAACTAATTTATTGAGTACTATTTTCAGGAACTATCATAGCTGCTTTATGTCTAGTTTCTCCTTTAATCCTCACAACAGCTCCATGATACAGGAGGTACTATTAATATTTCTGATTTTGGAAATGAGTCAGCTAGGACCCAGAGAGGTTCAGCAATTTGCCTAAATATGCACAACTAATGGGTGATAAGCGGGGATGTTGCTTGCATGTATGACAGTGGTGCAATAGAAAATGGTATTTCTGCTTCCTGATACCTCACTTTCATCTGCTGGCATATTCTTGAAATATACTGTTTTTTTTAAGAACATGCCACTTTCTGGCCACCTTCCAGAAAAAAAATAGATTGTAAAATATGTAAATCTAAGATGTTGATATTGGCAGTGTGCTTGGCACCCCCTAGAGTGTGCAGGGGTGAAATCCGTGAATCTAACTCCAGCAACCATGCTCTCAGCATGTATGTTACAGTGCCTCGTGAGAGATGAAAGGTCTGCTGTTTTTCAAAAGGTGTCAGAAGACACACTCATTTGGGAGAGCAAAAATAAGTCATCTCAATCAGTCCTCATTCCTTATATTGTTAGAATCAAAAGAAAGCTTTTTCTCAGGCCAACATGATAGCTTTTACTCAGAGACACTCTGTGCCTATTACCAGCAATGATAGGTCCAACAACTAAATGTTGATGAGACCTTGGACCTTGAGGTTGGCCAAGGTCACGCTATGATTGCAAGATTCAATTTGGTGCCATGGTTTGTGAGGCTTACAAAAATGTAAAATATTCATTTGCTTTCTGTTGGATTATTGCACGTTCTCATTTATTTAACTCCTTCACTTACCACTTATTCATTCATTCATCAACCCATTCATTGTTTGAAAGCCTACTGTGTATCAGGAACTGTTCTAGACCTCCAAAATACCAAGATTAACATAACACATGATCTTTGTGTCTATGGAGTTTATATTCTAGAATGGTTTTACTTTGCACAATATCACAAGCTCTGTTTTATTGAGTGTGATCATTAAATTAGGATACTGGATCTTAGGGTTGAAAAGGATCTCAAAAATTGTCTCATCCCCTTCCTTTTAAGCTCAATGACAAGTGGCATCCTCAAGGTCACACAGTCTATGGCAGAACACAGACTTGATGCTGTTACCCAGGCTCCTGGTCCTGGGTCTGCTGCTACTGCCAGAAACTTCATTTAAATCAGGTGCTGGTGTTAGCATAGAGACAAACGAGCAAGAAGGCAGCTTCAAGGTCAATACAGGGCAGGACATAGGGTCAGACTGAGACCCGTGAGGCTATGAGATGAACATTGCTGCAGGCCAAGTCTGAGAGCTTGGCCTCAAGGGCCTAACTGCCAGAACTCCAATTCTGGCTCTTCTTCTTTTTTCTTTCTTCTTTCTTTCTTCCTCCTCTTCTTCTTCTTCTTCTTTTTTTTTTCTTTTTTTGAGACAGAGTTTCACTCTTTTTGCCCAGACTGGAGTGCAATGGGACGATCTCGGCTCACTGAAATCTCTGCTTCCCAGGTCCAAGTGATTTTCTGCCTCAGCCTCCCGAGTAGCTGGGATTACAGGTGCCCACCACCACACCTGGCTAGTTTTTGTATTTTTAGTAGTGATGGGGTTTCAGGCTGGTCTCAAACTCCCAACCTTGGGTGATCTGCCTCTCTTGGCCTCCCAGAGTGCTGGGATTACACATGTGAGCCACCACACCCGGTCGGCTCTTCTTTTTAGGTGTGTGAACTTGAGTAAGTTATTTTACCTCTCTGTTCCTCGGTGCCTCCCTTGCAAAATAGAGATAATCATAAAGCTGGTCTCACAGGGTTTTCACTAAGATTATGGAATTGCTCATGGGAATCTTCATGGCTTCTCCCATGGTAGATGCTTGGTGAAGCTTGGCTATTGTTGTTACTATTGTCAGTAGTAGTATTACCTCTGTGACTCTGGACACCTTGGTGCAGCCCCGAGCTTAGGTTCTTGAATCCACCTTGTGATTCTTAGAGTGGAAGTTCCCATCACAGGTCTCCCCTTGCTTGAAAATGGCCCTGAACGTGACCAAAACAGTGAACATGTCACAGAGCCTGTCTACACCCCTTCTGAAGAAAGCCTCCTGTGGATCATCCATCAAAATAATCATTTAATTTCACATTCCTGATTGTGATCCTTTTCAGGAATCCTGAAAGGGAATTCCTACCTTTTCAGCCAAATGTAATTTATTTCCTGTGTTTTCAGCCACCACATCTGATTATAGGTACATGCCATATCTGCAGTCAGTGTAACACACTGTTTCCCAAAATGCAGCCATAACTCACACACAGAACCAAATCCTTTTGGAAAACAGTATAGGCCTTTCCCAGAAACACCAAATTACAATAACTTATTAAACACTCTGGAGGGTACTGAGGTAATAAAATCTAAATTCTACCAATTGTTTCAGCAAGAAACAGGCTTCCAAACTGGCTTCATGCATGCAGGAACTCTCTCACCACAAAGGACTGTGCTCTTAGGAGGACCCAGTGCTTGACTTAATGCGCTGCTGTTTTCATCTTGAAATTCTTCACCATTTTTTAACGAGGGCTGCCCAGTTTCACTTTACGGGTCCTTCAAGTTTTGTAGCTTGTTCCTGGCACCCCTCATCATATCCCACAGAACCGGTGTTCTGCCAAACAAGTCTCAGGTGAGACCCCTGTTGTCTGTTTTCTGTCATCTAGGTCAGTAAGAGACAAACTCAGTGGAGAGTTAAGAATCTATCTTGATAAAAATATGCACCAGATTTCCTAATCTAAATGTGTATGCACACACCACTAGATGCCAGCATGAACCTGAGCTGCCGAATTCCTGGTCAGAGAATTCAGCTAAGCCTTGTTTGGGGAAGCTCTAGGTTCTTCCCCCAAAGGATTATGATGGGGCAACTTAAACCAGAAAATATTGTTCAAGTGTAATTTGTGTAAACTAAGCATCTCAAGGGGAAATTTTTCCACATTAATCTTTGTATAATTTATGAATTATAAAACTATTTTTAGATGAAGAAATACATCATTACAACTGATACAGAGACACTTTAATTTGGCACAAAAGTATGTTAAAAATATTCCACAGTACAGATGCTCCCTGACTTATGATGGGGTTATGTCCTGATAAACCCATCCTAAATTGAAAATATCTTAAGCTGAAAATGCTTTTAACACACCTAACCTATCAAACATCATACTTAGCCTACCTCAAACACTCAGAATGTCCACATTAGCCTACAGTTGGGCAAAAATCATCTAACACTAGTCCGTCTTGTATAATGTGTTGAATGTCTCATGGTTGTTTTTCTTGATTTCATGGCTGACTGGGAGCTGTGGCACCCTGCTGCTGCTCAGCATCATGAGAAAGTATCATATCACATATTGCTAGCCTGGGAAAAGATCAAAATTCAAAGTATGGTTTCTATTGAATGGCTATCACTTTTACACCATTGTAAAGTGCAAAAATCATAAGTCAAACCATCAGACAGGGACCGTCTGTATAGGCAAAGGGATAGACATGGACATCAATGAAACTGAATAGAGAACCCAGAAATAGACCCACACAGATATGCTCAGCTGATTTTTGACAAAGGTACAAAAGCAATTCAAAGGAGGGAAGATAGTCTTGTTTCCATCAAACAGTACAAGAGCAATTGGACATGCATAGGCAAAGGAATGAAGCTTCCCATCAATGCAGAGTGAAGGTTCATTTCTTTGCCTATGCATGTCCAGTTGCTCTTGTACTGTTTGATGGAAACAAGACCATCATCCCCCCTTTGAACTGCTTTTGTACCTTAAGTGTTTTCATTTAATACATATACTCTTCTAAGATTGCATATAGAGGGATATGATGGAGCAGATACTATTGGCAACTAAGTCTTATCTGTGCACTAATGTTTTGATTATCTACGTATAGGTCAATCTTGCCCACTAGAAGACCCCGTATCCTTGATAATGAGGAAGGTGCCTTATTTCCCTTTTCACTTCCAATGTCAAGCTTGGTAGCTTGCATATAACCAATGCTCAATAAATGTGTGTTCAAAAAAGAAAAAAAAAAAAGAAATGTACCTTCACCTAAATCTCATACCTTTTTTTGAGTAAGTACGGTTTTAAAATTTGTATTTATTATTTATTGATTTTTAAACTTTTAGGTTCAGGAGTACATGTTCAGGTTTGTTACACAGGTAAACTTGTGTCACCAGGGTTCGACATAAAGGTAATACAAAAATTCACTCAGAATGGATCCCAGACTTAAATCTGAAATGTAAAATCATAAAATTTGTTGTTTTGTTTGATGCATAATGCCAACTAAAACAAACATTAGAGAATTTTAAAGAATGCAAGGATTTAATACGTCTTTTAGCAATGAGGCTGCACTTCCAGCAGCTGTGGGCTCACAGGATTTTCCTATAAGCCAAGAGGATTCAGCTTGGCAGCTGCACGGCAAGGCCACTGGTGTGCCACGCCACCTCGCATCGCAGCCACCAGACTTCAGAACCAGAAAAGAGTGATTCCGAGGTAATCTCCCTGACCTCCTGCCTAAGAGGAGATCTTGTCCGTGCCCTACCATTTGTCTATCACCAATCGATTCCATTATTGGAAAACTTTCTAGAGCACTTGTGGGGGGAAATGTAAGTCTTTCAAGATAAGATGGCCTGTCTCAAAAGGTCATCCTAAGGCCAAGTTCTTTCTCCATTTCCTACTTGTCCCGCTCAACAAGCAAGGTTAACTGTGGCTACCTCTCAAGGCTGTGAGGAAATAAATTAATCATTCATAGCTGAGTGGGTCTTGTAGATATCAGTGATTATATACTCTCCCCAATATCTGGATTTAGTGTCTAATCGGGTGTTTTTTGTGACACATGGTGTATTGATAATGATCAATATAGGTGTATTGAGAATAACAAATAATTATACAAATTCAAAAGTTATTTTCCTTCATTATACACAGGGCATATCAGGACTGCTTTTTGCAATTATAATCGAGGTGCTGCCGCGTTATTTTGTTTAATGATTTCCACCCGATGGCCTGATTAGGAAAATTGCTCACCTTGTTTTCCTAGCATAATGCACCATTATGAGAAGCAATTACTGCAGCCTGTGTCCCCAGCCCCCAGGCTGAGCTACCATCCCATAGTGAACATGGCCTTGCCAACGTCCAGATAGAGTTTGAATGTAGCCATTTGATTCTAAGCCTAAATTCAAATAATCTGTTTTTCAAGAAAGGGTTTTGTTTAATCCTAAGACACTGGAAAGGTGATGTGTGATTTTCCATTTGCCGATGTTTTGCTGTCATTGGCGTCTACGTGTTGGTCATGAGCACACCGCTCTCTGCCTCCATGTTGTGTGTTCACACCTGCTCTGGCTATACAAGCTGAAAGGGTGGAGATTTCCTCCTGCACACTCCCATCCGTGTGACTGTAAACGTATCCTCTCCTGGTGGACTTGGTGTGGCATTAAGGTTGGAGAATAAGTGTGCTCTGCCACCACGTGATCATGTGTATGTAAACATGATTAAAAGGAGAATGCTGATGACAAGGCTGGTAAGGAAAGTTGTGGAACTGCATTAGAATAGGCAGCCATGCAAGGGCCAGAATGAAAGACCTAGTTTGGAAGAAGAAAGGAGGTCTAGACGCCCCTTGGAAGTTACTGACCCTTTCCAGATGGAACCATGTGATGTGAACTCCAGCTGCCTCAGGTGACATCGCCCAAGGCAGGTGATATCGCCCACTTCAGGTGATATTGTCCACTTCAGATGACATGGTCCACTTCAGGTGAAATCATCTACCTCATGTAACATCATCCACCTCAGGTGACACTAACCACCTCAGGTGATATCTTCTACCTCAGATGATGTCATCACCTCAGGTGACCTCATCCAACTCAAGTGACATCATCCAACTCAGGTGACATCGTCCAACTCAGGTGACATCGTCCACTTCAAGTAATGCCATCCACCTCAGATGATGTCATCTGCTTCAAGTGATGTCATCTACTTCAGGTGACATTATCCAGTCTCTTGCTAATGATTTCCCTAAACTGGAGGAGAGGTAGAAAAAATAAATCCTGCCTCTGCCATCCGCCAACAGTGTGAACAGATCTAGCTCTCTGCAAGCTTTTGTTTTCATTCCTTATTAATTGGGTAGTAGGAAAATAATTTTTAAAACAAATGCAGTCCCGTGCAGGGGTTGGAGATGGGGCCAGTCAAAGCAGAAGGAGCCCATACAAACAGGCAGATGTCATGCTTTCTCTGTTGGTCCTGTGCAGCTGGTGCCTGCCTGCTGCAAGTGGCTCATTTTTTTTTTTTTTTAGATGGAATCTTGCTCACCCAGGCTGGAGTGGAGTTCAGTGGCACAATCTTGGCTCACTGCAACCTCCACCTCCCAGGTTCAAGCGATTCTCCTGCCTCAGCCTCCCACGTAGCTGGGACTACCTACCATGCCTTGCTAAGTTTTTGTATTTTTAGTAGAGATAGGGTTTCACCATGTTGGCCAGGATGGTCTTGGTCTTCTGACCTCATGATCCGCCTGCCTCGGCCTCCCAAAGTGCTGGGATTACAGGCGTGAGCTACCATGCCCAGCTCATTTTGACAGGTGTATTAATGAAGAAGAAATGTAACTGATTTTTGTTGTATCTGTAAATTGCTTATAACTTGAAACAAATAGAAAATGGGTAGCAGTTACAGCAGAAATGTTGGCTTTCACAGCCAGGAAAGAACAAACGAGAGGCGATGGGTCACCCTGCTTAAGAGAGTAGGTTTCAGGCTCAGACTTCCCCAAGTGCAAACCCAGCTCAGCTGCCGTGGAACCTGGGCACACGACTTCACCCTCTGGGCCTCAGTTTCCTCACCTGTATGACAGAGATTATCTCATCTAAGCCATATAATTGCTTTGAGATTTAGTAAGTTGATGCATGTCAAAATGAAGGACACTGACTACTTTTTTCCTTTACTGTATCTATTCATAGCTCATCTTCTGGCTTCATTGATGAAAAGGGGCATCTATTTTAGAGCAAGATGATTAGCTGTATCCTATATGATAGGCTGAATAAGGCCCCATTCCCCAAAGATGTTGAATCCGAAGCACTAGGAACCTGTGAATGTTACTTTACGTGGCAAAAAAGGACTTTACAGATGTGATTAAGCTGAGGATCTTGAGAAGTGGGGAGGTTATCCTAGATTGTTTGAGTGGCGTCTAAAGGTAATCCCAAGGGTCCTCATAAGACGGAGCCTGGAGGGCCGATGTGGGAGGAGGTGGTGTGAGGAAGGAAATGGAGATGCGAATGATGGCCAGGAGCTGAGAAATACCGTAGCCGCTAGAAGGTGGAAGAGGTAAGGAACAGATTCTCCATTGGAGCCTCTGGAAAAAACAGCCTTGCCAACACCTTGATTTTAGCCTTTTGACTATCAGAAGAAGAATACATTTATTGATTTTTTAATGTTTTAATTTTTTATTATTTTTGAGCATGCTGTTGCCAGGACTGGAGTGCCATGGCACGATCTCGGATCACTGCAACCTCCAGGTTCAAGCAATTCTCCTGCCTCAGCCTCCTGAGTAGCTGAAATTACAGGCGCCCACCACCACGCCCGGCGAAGTTTTTGTATTTTGTAGTAGAGACGGGGTTTCACTATGTTGGCCAGGCTGGTCTCAAACTCCTGACTTCAGGTGACCTGCCTGCCTTGGCCTCCCAAAGTACTGGGATTACAGGCATGAGCCACTGCACCCGGCCAGAATAATACATTTATAAGAGAATCAGTTTGTATTGCTTTAAGTCGCTAAGTTTGTGACAATCCATTACAACAGCCACAGGAAACTAGTATGGTTGACTCTAGAAAAATGCAGGAGTTGGGCACTGACTGCTCAGGCAGTTGGAAATCTGTTTATAACTTTGTACTCCCCAAAACTTCAATACAGTAGCCTATTGCTGACTGGAAGCCTTACAGATAAACAGTTGATTGACACATATTTTTTGTATTGTATATTTTAGATACTGTACTCTTACGATAATCTTGAGAAAAGAAAATGTTATTAAGAAAATCATAAGGAATAAAAAATATGCTTACTATTCATTAGGTAGAAGTGCATCGTCATAAAGGTCTTTGTCTTCATCGTCTTCACACTGAGTAGGCTGAGGAGGAGGAAGGGCAGGAGGCGTTCGTCTCAGGAGGGGCAGAGGCAGAAGAAACTGCGTATCGATGAAACTGTGCAGAAACTTGGGTTGTTCAGGAGCCAATTGTACACACCATGACATGAGATTTCAACTAGTTTAGATGGAAGTTTTTCTGAAAATCTTTGCCTAACATCAGCCCTTCCTTTTACACGAAAGAAAATGAAGATGTGGCAGGATAACTATTTCTGTTCCATATATTTTCGCACAGATGCTGTATAACAGAGAGATGCTCCATATTCTCGGACTGCTTTGCTTTTTGAGTTGTTGGTTTTCATTTGGAAGATTTTGCAGTTGTTTTTCCCCCTTTCTAGCTGTCCCAGTACCGGCTTCTCTGTCACTGCTGCCTCCACCCGTATCACCTTCTACTTGTACAGCTAGAGAAGAAGAATGCCAGTAAAGACGTGTGAAGCATGCGCTGTGTGTTCAGCCTCAAGTGTGTTGCACACAGTATCTCATTTGACTTTCCCCAAACCCCTGTTTACAGATTGTGACAATGAGGCCCAGAGGCGAAGCCGGCAGTAAAGCTACACAGGAGGAAGATAGATAGGAGTCCAGCAGCAGAGCCAGGGCCCTGAAAACCACTCTTCACTGCTGTATTAGTTGGGGTTCTCTAGAGGACAGAACTAATAGGATAGATATGTGTATATAGATAAAGGGGAGTTTATTACGTATAACTTACACAATCGTAGGATCTCACAGTAGGCTGTCTGCAAGCTAAGGAGCAAGGAGAGCCAGTTGGAGTCCCAAAACTGAAGAACTTGGAGTCTGATGTTCGAGAGGAGGAAGCATCCAGCCCAGGAGAAAGACGTAGGCTGAGAGGCTAGGCCAGTCCTCGTTTTCACGTTTTTCTGCCTGCTTAATATTCGCTGGCAGCTGATTAGATTGTGCCCACCAAATTAAGGGTGGGTCTGCCTTCCCCGGCCCACTTACTCAAATGTTAATCTCTTGGCAACACCCTCACAGACACACCCAGGATCAGTACTTTGCATCCTTCAATCAAGTTGACACTCAGTATTAACCATCACAGCTGTCTCTACATCAACTTTTAGAAAACATTGTCTTGCTAAAACTGTACCTAAAATAGCACTGAGCTAGGCTGTGAGGGAAGGTATGAAGATTAATTCTCCATCAAATGCATGGGCAGAGAGCTTGATTTTGGTAAGAGGTGGCAAGCAACGACCAGCCCCCTGCATGTGTGTGAGGGTATTCTTTAGATTACTGGATATTAGGAAAAAGTGTTTTTTGTTCATTTGTATTTTACACAAGGTCTTAATGACTTCTGTTAGAGTTGTTCTGAAGGCTCTTTTCTTGGTCGTTTTTAAGGAGATATTAGTAACTTTAATTCCTGTGGCCTGAAATTGCATTAAGAGGTCATGTCTTCTTATATTTTGCATCTCACTATCTTGAATAGCACCCAGCATAGAAAAAATCCAGAAAGTGTTTATCAAGTAAGCAAAATAAGTAACATATTCTGGAGGACTTAATAATAACCAGCGCTTACTCTGTGCCAGGCAGTAATCTAGGTACTGTTTGTTTCTATTAACTCATTTCATTCTCTCACTGACATTATAAGAGCCTGAAGAACAAAGGCGTTTAACAACTTTCTAAACTACAAGTGGCAGCCCTGAGCTGGGAGCCCAGGCCATCTGGGTCCACAGTTCACACTTTAAAACTTGATGCAGGCTGGGCACTGTGGCTCACACCTGTAATCCCAGCACTTTGGGAGACAGAGGCAGGCAGATCACCTGAGGTCAGGAGTTTGAGACCAGCCTGACCAACATGGAGAAACTCCATCTCTACTAAAAATACAAACACTTAGCCAGGCATGATGGCGCATGCCTATAATCCCAGCTACTCGGGAGGCTGAGGCCAGAGAATTGCTTGAACCCAGGAGGCAGAGGTTGCGGTGAGCTGAGATCACACCACTGCACTCCAGCCTGGACACCAAGAGCAACACTCCATCACACACACACACACAGTATTTGCAGTCATGGTCACACAGCTGAAGACCAGCACCTTTGTTGGGAGAATGGAGAGTAAGTCAATCTTGGGTAAAATATTGGGGTTAAGACAGATGAGCTTTGATGTTGAACATGCCAAGCCTAAATTTCAGAAACCTAAAGGCAGATGCCCTTTCAGAGTAGATCGAACTGGACCTGGACTGTGAGGACAGACAAGAAAGATGGAGCTCTCCTGGAGCGAAAATGGTGCAATGTAGGACAACATATAATGGGTCAAGGGCTGGAAGAATTTAGGATCAAAATTCAGCTGATTAATCAGTATCATTTGGGGAATTCCCTTTTTAAAAAATGGGCTTTCTGCCTCAGTGTTGATATTAACCCAGAACACAATGCGTAACTGACCTCAGTTGGATGACATCTCCAATCAAAGCTCACAGGAAGAAATAGCAGCACCAGGCAACACGCAGCAGGCAGCCATGAGCATAGCCTCCTTAGCTTGTGTCTGGTTTGGTTTGATGCATCAGGATGAGAATCTGCAGCATTCTTCCAATGACAAAGCTGATGGGTCAGTTTATCCTCTCCCTAACTCTTTCCCTGTGTTTACTGTGCTGTAGAGATTTTGCATAAAGTGCTGCAAAGTGGGCAGCAATAAGGGAGCTGGGGTTTTATTCACAGAGGGAGGGCCAGGGATTCTGACTGTTGACTGCAGGTGGGCATTGTGTTTGGCAAATCTCTTCTACTTGAGGTCTGACCTTAGCCTTCTAGACTCAGAGTAACGATCCTGATGCTGACCCAGATTGGAAGGGGTTTGGTAATTCTGGTTCATCGTAACAAAGCTCCCATTAACCTATTGAACAATTGAGTTTGTCAGTATATGAATGGCCCATGCCCAGGGCAATGGTCAGCTGGCACACACGGGTTCATTCCCAGGGCCATGGTCAGCTGGGACACACGGGTTCATGCCCAGGGCCGGGTTCATGCCTAGGGCCATGGTCAGCTGAGACACACGGGTTCATGCCCAGGACAGTGATCAGCTGGGACAGACAGCCCCATTCCAATGACAGAGGTCGGGTCAGCTGGGACAGACAGGTCCATGATCAGTGCAGGAGTCAGCTGGACCACACAGGCCCCTCTCCTGTCTGCCCTGCCCGCTGTCTTCAAGGCTCATCGCAGAGAGCCCTATGGTCAGGAGGTTGCTTAGTGAGCTTGGAATCAGAACACTCAAGCTTCTCATATCTCAGGTGGCTGACAGCGTCAGGTCCCAGGGCTGACACCTTAGGTACCTGCTTACTATACCCCCTGTAATAAGTATTCCCACAAATAGGGGTAGTACCCTTGCACACTAGATTTCCTTTTCAAAGCGTTAGCCAAGGACCAGTGAAGAGCAAATGTGTGCCAAGATGACAGTTTGGGTTTGGGTGAGGAGAAGGACTGTGGATATTGTCCTGTGTGTGCTGCTTCACCCCCCAGCCCAAATGACACCATTCCCATTGTCACATTGGCTGTGGTCACTAGCTGGTGCTCCTAGGAAGCACACAGCAAAGCTTGCTGGGCCTCTTCCCTGGGCCCCAGCCCTTTGAGTTATGCCTCTGGAAATGTATCTGGTACTTTTCTTCATCTCTCATGTCATAGTACTCTCTAGAACATTTATCTTTTATGACATTGACATTTAAAAACAAAATAAATAGTGAAATGTGCCTTTGACAACTTTAATATTGCTATTTATATTATGAACCTTTGATGATTTAGAATGTATAACAAGATGACAAATTTCCTATTTCTGAAAGTAGTCACAGATGCATAATAGTATAGACTATAGGCCTCCCAAGCAGTATAGACACATAGATACCATGATCTGTTCCCATAGCAGGCAACGTCCACTCGCGAAAATGCACATAGACCACCTCGCCAAATCACTGAATGGCCAATGAAAGGACGAATGGAGAGAAAAGGAAGCAGCACAGGTTTTCCAATAAACTGTCCATGGATCTTGTAAAGTGACAACATTTGTGACTGTTGTAGGTAGACCCATCTATGCAGCTTCTGTTTTTTTTTTTTTTTTTTTAATTATACTTTAAGTTCTAGGGTACATGTAGATAACGTGCAGGTTTGTTACATATGTATACCTGTACCATGTTGGCGTGCTGCACGCATCAACTCGTCAGCACCCATCAACTCGTCATTTACATCAGGTATTACACCCAATGCAATCCCTCCCCGCTCCCCCCTCCCCGTGATAGGCCCCGGTGTGTGATGTTCCCCTTCCCGAGTCCAAGTGATCTCATTGTTCAGTTCCCACCTATGAGTGAGAACATGCAGTGTTTGGTTTTCTGTTCTTGCGATAGTTTGCTGAGAATGATGGTTTCCAGCTGCATCCATGTCCCTACAAAGGACACAAACTCATCCTTTTTTATGGCTGCATAGTATTCCATGGTGTATATGTGCCACATTTTCTTAATCCAGTCTGTCACTGATGGACATTTGGGTTGATTCCAAGTCTTTGCTATTGTGAATAGTGCCACAATAAACATACATGTGCATGTGTCTTTATAGCAGCATGATTTATAATCCTTTGGGTATACACCCAGTAATGGGATGGCTGGGTCATATGGTACTTCTAGTTCTAGATCCTTGAGGAATCGCCATACTGTTTTCCATAAAGAAGACATTCATACAGCCAACAGACACGTGAAAAAATGCTCATCATCACTGGCCATCAGAGAAATGCAAATCAAAACCACAATGAGATACCATCTCACACCAGTTAGAATGGCAATCATTAAAAAGTCAGGAAACAACAGGTGCTGGAGAGGATGTGGAGAAACAGGAACACTTTTACACTGTTGGTGGGACTGTAAACTAGTGCAGCTTCTGTTAACTGTGACTGCAGTCGGGCTAGTTTAGGAAGTCTGCCTCCTGCTCAGCTAGCCCCAGGGCACAAGCCCCTGACAATTGTGCCTGGCTTTGCTGAATACAGTCCAGAGTCAGTCTTTTCTTCCAGTGCTACCAGTGGAGTAGTATGGGGCCAGCCACACTGTCTGACCTCAATCCATGTGTGTTCACAGGTGCAGATTTAACAATCAAACATGAGATATGGAGAAGCTCTTGATTGACTAGCAAGCAAAGTGAAACTTACCGAAAAGTTTATCTTCATTGTCCTTTATTTTGCCCCCGCACAAAAGGATATTATATATGGATATCCATATATACATAGTTTATTCATGTTCACATATATAACATATATAGTTAATATATAGTTAACATGTGTATATTTATATATGTTTATGAATACACATGCATGTGTGTGTATATACATGCTGAAGGTTGATTAGAAACTATAAGATTAGAAATAAATATATTCTTTAGAATTATACTAAAACAGAAAAAATTCATGGGAAGTTTTTTTTTTTTTTTTTTTTTTTTTTTTTTGACACAGTGTTTCACTCTTTGTTGCTCAGGCTGGAGTTCAAGTGATTCTCCTGTATCAGCCTCCCGAACAACTGGGATTACAGGCACCCACCACCATGCCTGGCTAATTTTTGTATTTTTAGTAGAGACGGGGTTTCACCATGTTGGCCGGGCTGGTCTTGAACTCCTGACCTCAGGTGATCCACCTGCCTTGGCCTCCCAAAGTGCTGGGATTACAGGCATAAGCCACCATGCCCAGCTGGGAAGAGAATTTTAATCTCAGCGACATCATTAACTTTTTGATCCCAGCATTCCTTTATGTAACCCAAACCTTGGTTCTGTTTTGGAGTTGTAGCCTCCATAACTATAAAAGACTAAACTTCTGTTGTGATAATTTGTGTGTGTGTGTTTTTCAAGATGGAGTTTCAGTCTTGTCACAGGGAGTGCAGTGGTGCAATCTTGGCTCACTGCAACCTCCATCTCCCAGTTCAAGCGATCCGTGTGCCTCAGCCTCCAGAGTAGCTGGGATTGCAGGTACCCATCCCCACGCCCAGCTAATTTTTTTGTATTTTTAATAGAGATGGGGGGATTCACCATGTTGGCCAGGCTGATCTCAAACTCCTGACCTTAAGTGATCTGCCCACCTTGGCCTCCCAAAGTACTGGGATTACATGTGTGCCCAGCCTGTTGTGATGATTTTTTATGGAACCCCCAGGAAACTCACACAGCTTATTTAGATTAAAGATAAGAAAACTATTCCCGATATGTAATCTATTCCCAGAATGTCATGCCCTCAGGCATATCATTGTGGAACCCTTGACTATATTCTGGAAATAGAATTTTTACCTTTAATCTAAAGTAAATGTGTGAGCTTCCTGGGGATTCCATAACATATGACCACAACAGAAGTTGATTCTCCCATGGTTCTGGAGCTTACACCTACAAAATTCAGGTGTCCGCAGGGCCATGTTCCCCCTGACAGTTCTGGAGAGGTCCTTGCTCACCTCCTGCAGCACCTGGCACTGGCCGGCAAGCCTTGCTGTTGCTTGGTTTGTATTATAGACATCATGCCAGTCATACATCCGGCTTCTTCCAGTGTTTTTGCCTCATATTCCCTCTATGGGTGTCAGTGTCTGTCTCCATATTTCTCCATTCTATAAGGACACCACTTATATTGAACTGGCACCCATCCTAATGGCCTCATTTAAATTTGATTATCACTATAAAGACCTTATTTCCAAGTAAAGCCATGTTTTGAGATACTGCAGGTTAGTACTCTGCCATGAATTTTGGGGGGACACAATGTATCCCATGACTTCTAAATTAGAAAACAAAAGAAATGTATTTTAAAAGATATGTCATGCTGCTAGGTTGTCTGCAAATTAACAGTGTTCCAAATATGGGTACTCATGTTTGCAAAATTTAAAAATAGGACAATTCAAATTTTACCTTCCTGTTTTTAGAAATAAATCATATTTTTATATTAGCTTATTTATTAAAGTGGAAAACTGATATTAGATATATATAAAAAGAGAAAGGATAATAGGGACGTGAGGAAATATAAAATTTTGTTTGTAGTATTTCTCTAAATGTTTGTCTAGCATCTCCCTCTTCCCCACACCCCCACAGCCTCCACTCTTGAATTTCTGCCCATTAAGACTGACAACAGGAATATCTATGAAATGCCGTTCATAATTTTGTTACGTCGCTGATCATGGCCCACATGTGTTACTGGTGGACGGTATCTGAGTTACCGGCAGGGAATCCACATGGCTCTGCAGCAACATCAGTTCTTGCCTCCTCAGAAGAAAGAATTCGACCGAGGGGTATAAGGCAGAAAAAGAGACTGAGGCGAGTTTCGGAGGAGGAGCGGAAGTTTATTTTAGACAGCTTTAGAACAGGAAAGAAAGGAGAGTGGACTTGGAAGAGACCCAAGCGGGCAACTTGAAGGACAAGTACGATCTTTAACCTTGATCCTAGTACTTTGTAGGCTGGCCCACTTCCGGTGTCTTGCACCCCTTTCCCATGACTCTTCCCTTAGGGCGGGCTGCCCGCATGCGCAGTGCCCTCCTTACCATTCGGAGTTGAGCATGCGCAGTGTGTTTAGGAAGTTGTAACACTATTTACATATATGGTCTCTCTCTCATGGATAATGAGTCAGTTAAAAATTAGTAACTGTCCTTGTTAATGAAAACCTACATACAATAATACACTACTTCTGTTCAAAATGTTCATCGAGACTCAAAATTTTAGGAGTAAATATCTATTTGCTGTTAAAATGCTTCTAGATGCTCACATATGCCACTGCCTGGCAAAGTCAGAGAGGGTAAATAAATTACCCAGGCGATACCTTATATGCCCTCTGGACTTTTATGCCTTGTTAGTGTCTAAGGTTACAGAAAAAAGAAATGGAACACTCGGGTTGCCAGGGAGACATCCAAGCCTGTCAACCCCTCTGGCTCTAATAGTGACAAATGGTACTTATTACATCAGGACTAATTTCATCGGATTCTGCTCAGATAAAGATACTTAACCTTTACTGATAAAATTGTGTCGTTATAATTACTTAGTAAAAGACCTTATTAGGCAACAGTATTCTATGTGGATAGACGAACATCTTATTGAGGTTGATTACATACTACATTGATGGAATATTTGAATGTATGATTTTCTGCCAGACCTTTATGTATTGGAAAAACCTGCAGCAGAGATACTTTGGTTTTGTGGCTGCCTCATTTTGAGGAAGTTTAAAAGTGTGCTTTCTGCAAGTTGTTATTGAAAATCCAGAAAAACAACATATAAATTTTTTAAAAATTAGACTTTACATGCCAACTTTTATTGTTGTTGTTGAGATGGAATCTCACTCTGTCACCCAGGCTGGAGGGCAGTGGCGCAGTGTTGGCTCACTGCAGCCTCCACTTTCCGAATTCAAGTGATTCTCCTGCCTCAGCCTCCCGAGTAGCTGGAATTATAGGCATGCACCACCACGCCTGGCTAATTTTTGTATTTATTTATTAATTTTTTTAGTAGAGATGGGGTTTCACTATTTTGGCCAGTTTGGTCTCAAACTCCTGACCTCAAGTGATCTGCTCACCTCTGCCTCCCACAGTGCTGGGGTTATAGGCATGAGCCACTGAGCCCAGCCACCACCTTTTAAAATAAAGCTTTCTATCCAGGCACATGAAATTAAAATACCCAAATATTTCAACAAACCTTTTAGACTTTTAGGGTATATGCTCTTGAAGGCCAAGACTGGAAATAAATTACACTTTGAATGTCAGTTCCATCTGATTGGTAGTGACTTCCTGGAACGCAGAACTGAGAAGGATTCTGAAGTCTTATCTGTGCTCACTAGAAAAGAGTGTAGTAATTGCTTAGCAATGTCTGCCATGGGCATGAGCAGGACATGCATCAGTGGACATGCTCATAATTGCCATCCCTTGTCTAAGATTATAGAAAGATAGCAATTGTGTCAACGAGGCATTCAGTGTTTTTAGAAGAGCCTTTTGTCTCTCTTCCATGTGCATTGCATGCTCAGAGCCTCCTCATTCTCAGTTTTTCTTAGGCAGGGAAACCACAGCACTATAGGACATTTCTCAAGGTTGGCTCTGCAGACCTAAGCACCCTCCCTTGCAGGGGACCTGAGAAAAGTCCTCTCCCAAGGAGCTGTTTGTCTCAACACTGTCAGAGGGAAAGTCATGGAGATATTTATCTTAAAATCCGCGTACTTTTTGTTTCCTTTTTCCATTTTGGTTTCCCCCTCTCAGGTGTTAATTCTGCTAAAATGGTGATTGATACTGTTGTTTATCACTCCTGAGAGCCAAAGATATGCCCCTTGATGGCAGAAATTCAAAGACTGTGAGAGGCAGTAGAAGAAAGGCTCTGGGACAGGGTTGTTTTTCAACATATACCCGAAATCACACAGCACTGACAGCTCCTATGAGAGCACATGTATTTGATACCCAGATTTTTCCAGCCTAGTGTCCCACACCAATCCTGTAAGCACAAATGTAATTCCTCAAAAAGGAACATGCTGAGAAGTGCCCTGAAGTTTGCAGAATGAATTCATGCAGCACTTTCTGAGCAAGCTGGGCTCCCCTTGCCTATGACTACGCTTACCGAAGGTCAGGCTTCCCTTTGACAAGAGAGGACAGGTACTGTATGCTTAGTTTCTCTCCTCTGTCTCACCAGTTTCGGAGACGTGTTCAGGTTCTAACATCAGGGGCGAAGTGAATCCAGGTGAGGAATGGTGGAGGAAAGGATGCAGTGATGGGCCTGAGCTGCAGGCAATGGTGATACCAGCTCCTCTCCAAGGCTCTCAAGTCTTGAACACATCAATTCCTCTGTCTGTCTTCATGGCTGAAGCAGTTGTCAGGTTAACATATTATGGTAAAAATCGGTGAGAAGGCGACACTTTTAAGCCTATGCCTGAGTCTGTAGCTGCTCCCACTCTCCTTATTAAGCTTCTGTATTAGTTTAATATTAGTTTAGTATGCCGGGTCTGCCATCTCAAAGCACACACAGCGAGTGGCTTACAATGAAAGAAATGCATTGTCTCCCAGTTTTGGAGGCTAGAAGTCTGAGATCAAGGTATCAGCAGGGTTCTTCCTTCTGAGGACTCTGAGAGAGAATCTGTTCCTTTCCTCGATCATAGCTCTGGTCGTTTGCTGGTAATCTTTGGCATGTTGTTGGCTTGTAGAAACATCATCTGATCTCTGCCTTCATGTTCACATGGCATTCTTCTTGTGTGTCTGTTTGTGTCCAAACTCCCCCTTTGTATAAAGATACCCGGCATACTGGATTAGTGCTCACTCTAATGACCTCATCTGAGCTCATTTCATCTGCAAGGACAGTATTCTCCAGTAAGTTCATGTTCTGAGATACTGGTGGTAGGACATGAACGTATAAATTTTGGGGAAGTAGACACTTGGTTCAAACAGTGTACTTCTGTCTGTCCTCCCAACTCTCCTGAATCGTGACCTTCCTGCTTGCTCCATAAAGTTTGACTTAATTCCTTCAGTTCTCCTCAGGATTTCAGTTGCTTCCACCTTTTGAAAACAAAAGCTGATTTTCTGAATTACAAATACCAGGCATTCTGATTTTAGCCAATGTAGAGGCTTTTGATATGGATAAGGAAAAGATAAACGAAATCCAAGAACCCAAGTCGTAGATCTTGAGTCGTACAGTCAAGTGCAGATTCATGTGCACCTGTTTCCTTTTAGTCTTTCACATACATCTGTAGACTTACTTTAAAAATGAAAATTGGGATTGTTTATATATGATTTCTCACCGGGCTTATTTTACCAGTGTTATATTGTGATTATCTCATCAAATTATTCAATATTCTTGAAAATATGAGTGTTCTTGAGCTACAAAGCTATCACAGTTGGTATCCTGTTACTGTATTTTGTTTTGTGCCTAGCTTTTTTGTTTTATTATATCATTCCCTTAATATGTCATTTTCATAACCACTTTTTCTCTAATGACTCAAAGGCATTCCTTCAGTATTTGTTCTAGTGATTACTCTTAAATTTGATATATACCTACGCAAACTTTTTTATAGCCAGGGTTAAAAATTATCTACATGTTTCTTGGGTATAAAGTGGGTAATTTTATATGATTTTAATTTTTTATTCTTTCTAGCCAGTTCCTTGTTCCAATAACAATAATGTGAGACTTTATACATGGTGATGATGCTGACAGTGATAGAATTGATTTTATTAGGTTTCATGACCATATCAATAACATATCTTTTGACATAATTTGTATTTAGTTGAGATTAAGTTATGCAATACATTCTTGAGTTCTTTTGATAGGCTGGAAGATGTATCTGAGTAATTTTTCCCAGAAACTATATGTGAGTGGTATAGTTGGTAAGACCTTGAATCTGGGTGAATCTCTTTCTTTGCCCTCATATATGAAAGATAAGATGGCTAGGTATAGGAGTTTGCTCAGGGAGGTGCATATTTTGTTCCATTGTCCTTGGATGATGAAACCAAGTTTTTTCATGTATAAATTTATCAGCCTGCACAGTTAGAAGACTTTCTTTACCCCTATATTTCAAAATGTCTTTGATACATGTTTCAGAATTATTTCTCTTTTAAATAATATTTCTGATACTTCGTGAATTTTTCTGTCTGAAAATACAGGATTTTATGAACTCTTTAATACATTTTTAAAATATTTTCTTTACTTATTTCCTTTTTTGTGTCCTGATTCCTGGAATTTTTGGAAAAAACTAGGTTGGATATTAATGTCCAGTTCATAGGTTTTTAAATTGTTCTATCAGTGTTTTATTTTTTTACTCTAAATTATTGTGAAACATTTAGAGTTTATATTTGTATTTTACCACACTAATTCAGTTTTATGCATTATTCTGTCTTCTATTTTCAATCCTTAATTCAATTATCATGTTTTTTCCTATCTATCCGGTTTGTTCACATCCTAACTTGTCCCTTCATTTTAGCAGATTGTTCTAGTTTCACATACAAAATTCCTTTTTGATTTATGTTGTGATAATTAATTAGCTGGTTTCTAAAACCCTAATTTTTACTGTTTGCTAAACAGTCTTACTTTTGCCCTTCAATACTGGCAATCCTGAGCAAAATGAGGCTTGCTTTGATTGCCAATAACATCCATGGTCTGGGAGGCCAAGGTGGGCGGATCACGAGGTCAGGAGATTGAGACTATCCTGGCTAACACAGTGAAACCCTGTCTCTACTAAAAATATTAAAAAATTAGCCAGGCATGGTGGCGGGCACCTGTAGTCCCAGCTACTCAGGAGGCTGAGGCAGGAGAATGGCATGAACCTGGGAGGCAGAGTTTTCAGTGAGCTGAGATTGTGCCACTGCACTCCAGCCTGGGTGACAGAGCGAGACTCCGCCAACAACAACAACAACAACAAAATAAAGCAAAAGTCATGTTCTTGTGGCCATAATCTTCACCTCACCTAACTTAAACACCTTTCCTGGAATATTACAAAATTCTCCTACTCCCAGCTGCGGGACTCTATGAATTAGATTTACAGATATCATGCTTTGTTCCAGCATCCTCATCTTTAACTTGAGTTTCAACTTATTGGTTGGTTAAAACTTAAACTCTTACAGGATGTTTTGTTCAGATACCATGTTAAAGTTTAGAGGACTTTCACTGAATCCTTTCTTCTGGCCAAGCTTACTTTCCTGTCTTCCCACCCTAACAGTTTTCCACAATCTGAGGTGGATAGCATTGAAATCTCCTGCCCAACAGAATTGATACTCTGGATTCATGTTCATGAAGGTTCTTTATAGCCCCCTAATCCCCTATAGTACTTCAATGGTTACTTCCAAGGAAGTTCTCCGATCTGCCTTTTATTGAGGAACTTTTTGCATAGAAGAAAGGGCAGGTGTATCCAAGCACTAGGTCTAGGTTTGAGGCTGCCTTAAAGTTACTGAGTAACTCTAGGCAAGGGGCTTCATAATTCGGAGCCTCACTTTCCCCATTTATACATGAGGTTCATGATATTGGACAGGCATTTTTCTTCGGAATAAATGAGATAATTTGTATAAACAACTTTTTTTGTGTATTTTGTTATTGTGATCCTTTCTTCATGTCTATTATATCAAGTGATTTACTTATGTGGAAGGGATTTTACTTGAAAAAGTCTTTTTATTTTCTTGTGATTAATATTGACTAAGCACAATGATTATAATTTGCTAAGTTAAACTGAATTAAATTGCTTTATATACCTAGAACCAGACCAGAAATATCTGGGTGGTTATTATAGCTAAATTCCATACTATAGCAATAAGATAAAATATGAGTTATTTACTGTCTAATATGGACATATACATGGCTCTGTATATCTCTTTATTTTTCTTGTCTTCATCAAATATCAAATCCAATATTACACATTAGACACAACAATTAACTTGTGTTCATGTTTCTGAAATGGATTCTAATGTATTTTCTATTGTACTCAGAAACTTACCATCAGTTTGCAAGATCTTTATAATGATTATTTAAAGATTACCTTATTTTGTCACTTTTATTATCTCGAAAAATGGTTTCTGATCAAAAAGAATTAAATCTGTATGAAATATTATATATTGGCAATAAAAAATGAAAATAAATGAGATAAAAATAGATGTTCGTGCAACCTTAACAACTTTCCAATGCTATTAAAAGAAAATTTTAGGAAATTTCCTATTCAATTGGGAGTTGTCATATTGGAAATGCAAATACGGATGTCAGAGTTACAGATATAGTCAGATGCCTCAACCAGATTAGACCAATGTCACCTTTCCAGATGATGAAATTTGAAAGAGCATTGCACATTCCAGAGTCCCTTGATTTTCACCTGCGATGATTGCTTTATAATTTTGAAATTATAAAGCATTTGGCGGGGGGCATGAAATGTTCATGAAAGAATGAGATTTTAAATTTTATTTACATTTCTGTTTTTCTCTTTCTAAAAAATCCTAAATTAATTCTGAAATCATCTTGCTCTATAATCCAACCACTAGAGAGTAGTATAATACCTCTCCTAGACACATCATTCATGAAATTTTATTAAAGTTTTTATTATAGTATCCTTATTTTCTTTTAGTTTAATAATTCTATCAACTCAATTGAAGTTTGTATCAATCCCTGCTTTTTTTTTTTTTTTTTGCAAATAGCTCACTTTTTCCCTAAATTGCTGAAACTACAAACCTGTCATTTTTCATTTTGCTCTTGCTTTGTCTTGAAATACAGTGACTATTCTTGTCTCCAAACTCTTTGTCTGCTTATTTTGGCAAAATGACAACATTCACGCAAGAGATGGCAAGAGGAATGTCCATTTCCTTTATTAGATGACTTCAGCAAGCATCTATTAAACACCAAAAACTTACCAGGCACAGAGTGCAACCAAGGGTATTTCTACAAACAATTATGAGGTTTTTCCTTCCTTTGTTGATAAAACACACAGATGAAGACATAACCTGTGTGTGAGCACAGTGGGTCAAGTGATCAGTACAAATAAGGGAAATGAAGGAGATAAGAAAGGGGAGAAATCAGTGCAGGATGGGCTGTCAGAAAAACGCCACAAAGAAATACAGGAGTGGGCAGGAGCAGAGCCTTGAAGGACAGGTACGAAGCAGTGCATTAAATCAAATGTGCCCAATCCAAAAAAAGGGGATCCCCTCACGTCCAGTCAAGGCAGGGCTTTTCATATGCTGTGCAAGTGTGCAGGTCATTTTGTTGAAAAAATATGTTTGCACAGAAAAACTGATGAAATCTGGATTGTAAATAGCCTCTTGTGCCTATTTTAGAAGTTTGAAGTACTCCTGTGTGCCAGTAGTTCCCAACCTATTTTTCTGCCTAAAAATAGAAAATCTGAGCTATAAAAACATATGTGTCGTTAAATTGGATAGTGATGACAGCGATGTGTGACATGATCGTGCCGTCCTGAGAGCTGGGGGAAGGTGTGTACAGGGATTGCAACAGGGGCTGGGAGAGTTTAGAGAGGGGAAGCAGTGTATAAGGATGAGAAGACCCTCCAAGTGCGTCCCACCGGCCCCCTGGGGAGCCTGTGCAAATGGTGCCTCACCGTGATTACCTTGCCAGGGTGTGAGATCTCCCTTAGAGAGATACAGGCATTTGTGCAGTTCTGCAGATCAGATTTCTCCAGGGCCAGGGCAACTTCCCTGTCCAGGCCTAGGCCAGTTCTCTTGTCCTTTCAAGATTCTAGATTTCTCTTCCAGTATTATCACAATGTAAGCGACTGTGCTCTTTGCAAACATTTGGTCTTACTCCTCAGCATCTTGCACAGTGACCATCCAGACCTGGGTCATTCTTTAGTTTGCCTACCTCATATTCATTTATCTTTGAAATATATCTGTAACTCAGTATATTAGCTCTGTTTGTTGTTTGAGCAGTCTAACAATGGTGCTACCAACTTTTGGCACGCTCTATTAAAGCGACCATAGATGACAATGCCCTTTTATATTCAGCCATATTGCACTGCTATTTTGTCCTAGAAATTGAGCCAGTTAAATTCCATCTGCCTTTTCTTTTTTTATAACCATAAAAAAATCATGTCTCCCCCATTTAGTTATAAATACAGAGTTTTGTTGGAAAAATTCAGTCTCGTTTGATGATAATCTTTACTTTTAATATCAAGAAATACATTCTATTGAGTACCTCACATGTGAAAAACGTCCAAATCAAATTCTAAGTCTTTTTTTTTCTTGGGCTCTTTCTTCCTTCGTTTCCATGGAATCACACCTTCTTTCTGTAGCTTTGATCCTGGAAAATTTTGTAGGCATATATTATAAATCCTGCTATATGTAACTTTGGATATATTTTATTGAGGGTGAGAAAATTGTCTCTTGGTAACTTGTGAATATCTATATGCTGAATAAAGCTGAGACGAATAAATAGCTCTTCCTTCCTTTGTCCCATGTCTTGATAAATTATCTTTTTAGCTTTTAGACCTGATGACTTACCTTGTGCTTTATTAGAACACTTTGTTGCCTTAGGCAGGTTCATGTCGGCAGGTGAATGACTCACTCGAGATATTCTCTGCACTTTGATAATAATAATCTGTGATTTTCAAGACATGCCTATATAGCTAACTGGATCAGTGTATTTCACACTGCAGGTTGTAACTCATTGTTAGGATCTGAAATAAATTTAACATTGTAAGGCCAACATTAAAGAAAAAGATAGAGAAAAATATGAACTAAGCAATATAAAAATGTATCTCACATAAAAAGTGTAAATTATTTATGAATATTTTGCATTCCCACAAGTAATAGATGAAAAGTTTAGTTGTCTCACTTCTTCACAATACATTTTAATTTTAGCTATTCTAGGAGGTATGTATTGGTATCTAATTGTGGTTTTACTTTACATTTCCCTGAAAATGATATTAAACATTTAAAACATGCTAATTGTTCATATATATCCTTTGATTAAATATCTGTTCAAATATTTTGCACATTGTAAATGGCAAAGAAGACTTTTGTTTTCCTATAGTCGAGTTCTAAGAATTCTTATATGTGCTAGATACCAGTCCCTTATCATATATATGTTTTATAAATATTTTCTCTTAATCTGCAGTTGGACTTTTTATTTTCTTTTTTTTTTTTTTCTTCATAGAAAGTTATTTTTTTTATTTTTTTTTAAATTTATTTATTATTATTAAACTTCAAGTTGTAGGGTACATGTGCACAACGTGCAGGTTTGCTACATATGTATACTTGTGCCATGTTGGTGTGCTGCACCCATCAACTCGTCATTTACATCAGGTATAACTCCCAATGCAATCCCTCCCCCCTCCCCCCTCCCCATGGTAGGCCCCGGTGTGTGATGTTCCCCTTCCCGAGTCCAAGTGATCTCATTGTTCAGTTCCCACCTACGAGTGAGAACATGCGGTGTTTGGTTTTCTGTTCTTGTGATAGTTTGCTAAGAATGATGGTTTCCAGCTGCATCCATGTCCCTACAAAGGACACAAACTCATCCTTTTTTATGGCTGCATAGTATTCCATGGTGTATATGTGCCACATTTTCTTAATCCAATCTGTCACTGATGGACATTTGGGTTGATTCTTCAGCAGCACATCAAAAAGCTTATCCACCATGATCAAGTGGGCTTCATCCCTGGGATGCAAGGCTGGTTCAACATTCGCAAATCAATAAACATAATCCAGCATATAAACAGAACCAAAGACAAGAACCACATCATTATCTCAATAGATGCAGAAAAGGCTTTTGACAAAATTCAACAGCCCTTCATGCTAAAAACGCTCAATAAATTCGGTATTGATGGAACGTACCTCAAAATAATAAGAGCTATTTATGACAAACCCACAGCCAATATCATACTGAATGGGCAAAAACTGGAAAAATTCCCTTTGAAAACTGGCACAAGACAGGGATGCCCTCTCTCACCACTCCTATTCAACATAGTGTTGGAAGTTCTGGCTAGGGCAATCAGGCAAGAGAAAGAAATCAAGGGGATTCAGTTAGGAAAAGAAGAAGTCAAATTGTCCCTGTTTGCAGATGACATGATTGTATATTTAGAAAACCCCATTGTCTCAGCCCAAAATCTCCTTAAGCTGATCAGCAACTTCAGCAAAGTCTCAGGATACAAAATTAATGTGCAAAAATCACAAGCATTCTTATACACCAGTGACAGTCAAACAGAGAGCCAAATCAGGAATGAACTTCCATTCACAATTGCTTCAAAGAGAATAAAATACCTAGGAATCCAACTTACAAGGGATGTAATGGACTTTTTATTTTCTTAAACGTGTTTTTGGAAGAGCAATGATTTTCGGCTGTAATGAAACTTGTTTTATAAATATTTTTTCTTCTATAGGTCAAATTAATTTTGTCCCATATAAAACATCTTTGCTTAGCCTAAGGTCACTTCCATTTTCTTAAATGTTTTCTTCCTGAAATGTTACAGTTTTAGCTCTTACACTTAGGTCTATGAGCTACTTCAAGTTAAGTTCTGTATGTGGTTTGAAGTGATAATTGAGGTCCATTTTGTCCATACAGATTTCTTAGTTTTTTTTTCCCCTGTGTATATTCACATGTTCCAGTACTACTTTTTGAATTTTTTCTTTCTCCATTGAATTACCTATGAACATTTGCGAAAACCAGTTAACTCTATCTGTGTGGGTCTGTTTTCAGAATCTAATCAGTTCCTTAGGTCCATATGTTTATCCTTATGTGAATAACATACAGTCTTGATTATGTAACTCTATAATGAGTCTTAAAACCAGGTAGTCTAAATCCTTTCACTTTGTTCTTATTCACATTGTTTCAGTCATACTGTATCTTTTGAATTTCCTTACAGACTTTAGAATTAGTTTGTATATATCCTGCTGGGATGATGATTGGGATTGCATTGAATCAAGAGATAAACTTAGGAAGACTTGATCCCTTAACAATATTGGGTTTTCTAATCCATGATCATGACTTATTCCTCCATTTATTGAAGTCTTCCTTCATTTCTCTTTTTAACACTTTATAGATATTAGTCAACAGTCATGTGCACTAAAAATATTTTTGCCTAAGTATGTCGTATTTGTCTAATTATAAATGGCCTTGTTTTTAACTGGTGCTAATACAGAGAAATACATAAATACATTTTAATTTTTTGGTATATTGATTCGGTAAGCTTGCTAACTTCTCTTGTTAGTTCTGGTATTTTCTCTGGTAAAGCATTTAAGATTTTTTCATGTATATGAGCACATCACCTATAAATACAGTTTCATTCTTGCTTTTCAATCTGCATGTATTTGAATTACTTTTCTTCCCGTCTTGCACTGGCCAGGACCTGTATTTCAATGTTGGATAAAGTGCTGAGAGCAGCCATCCTTGCCTTGCTCCTGACCTTAGGAGGAAAGCATTCAGTCTTTCAATATTAGGGATGATGCTAGCTGTGAGTTTTTCATGAATGGCCTGTCTCATGTTGAGGAAGTTACCTTTTATTCCTAGTCTATATCATTAATCATTGAATTTTATCAAATGCTTTCTTTTTTGCATATAATTAGATGATAATATGGTTTTTCTTTTTAAGATTATGTACCACTTAGAGTCTTCTGAGAAAGCTGCCAAGACAGAAGAGATGTGCAACATATTTATTTGGGAAAATGTTTATTAAAGATAAGGAGCCATAGAAATAGGGATAGGTGGGGAAAGCCTTCAGACCACAGTGCAAGTCTGACAACTATGAAAATATGGAGGGAAGGAAAGACACAGCAGAAAAACCTTAGACTGCACCGTGTGTCTGAGAAATTGTCAGCTAGGCGAGAAGAAACCCCAGCACAGGCATGGCTTGTGAGAAGTGTCCTGCATCTGGCAGTAATGGCCCATTCTAGTACCATTCTAGTACTGAGTGATAGTCACGTGCTGAGAGCAGTCTGGGTACAGTGTGGTGGCAGCATCAATGCTATTGTGAGCCTGGAGTGTGTCAGCTGGTGGCAGTGAGCCAACTACATACCCTCAGGAGGTGCTTCTGAAGGGAAATCTGATTGGCACACCTCTATGGGAGCCAGAGTTTGCCAACCTAACAAATGGCACCGGTTGGTTTTCAGATGTTAAAGCCATCTTATGTGGTTAATATAAATATATATCTACAGTCATGATATGTGCATATGTGTGTGTGTGTATAATCACTGGATCCACTTCGCTAATATTTTGTTCAAGATTTTATTTCCTATAATGACTTTGGTTTTGCAACAAGATTAATAGTAACCTCATAAAATGAATTAGGAAGTGTTTCCTCCCCTTCTATTTACGGGAAAACAGGATATGGAATTGTATTGTTTTTTTCTAAATGCTTGGTAGAATTCACTAGTGAAATCACCTTTGCCTGGGCATTTTTGGTGAAGGTTTTTAACTATAAGTTCAAATTACTTGAACAGTTATAGGATATTCAGGTAATCTGTTTTGTGTTGGGTAAGTGTATTAGTCCATTTTCATGCTGCTGATAAAGACATACCTAAAACTGGGCAATTTACAAAAGAAAGGAGTTTAATTGGACTTACAGTTCCACATAGCTGGGGAAGCCTCACAATCATGGCAGAAGGCAAGGAAGAGCAAATCATGTCTTACATGGATGGTAGCAGGCAAAGAGAATGAATGCCAAGTGAAACAGGTTTTGCCTTATCAAACCGTCAGATCTCATGAGACTTATTCACTGCCATAAGAACAGTATGGGAAAGACACACCCCCATAATTCATACATCTCCCACCAGGTCCCTCCCATAACACATGGGAATTATAGGAGCTACAAGATGAAATTTGAGTGGGGACACAGAGCCAAATCACATCATTCTGCTCCTGGCCCCTCCCAAATACCACACCTTCACATTTCACAACCAATCATGCCTTCCCACCAGTTCCCCAAAGTCTTAACTCATGTCAGCATTAATTCAAAAGTCCACAGTCCAAAGTCTCATCCAAGACAAGGCAAGACCGTTCCGCCTATGAGCCTGTAAAATCAAAAGAAAGTTAGTTAGTTCCTAGCTACAGTGGGAGTACAGGCATTGGGTAAATATAGCCATTCCAAATAGGAGAAATTGGCAAAAACAAAGGGGCTACAGGCCCTATATAAGTCCCAAATTCAGTAGGGCAGTCAAATCTTAAAGCTCCAAAATGATCTCCTTTGACTCCATGTCTTGCATCCGGGTCATACAGATGCAAGAGGTGGGTTCCCATGGTCTTGGGCAGCTCTGCCTCTGTGGCTTTGCAGGGTACAGCCTCCCTCCCAGCTAGATTCATGGGCTGGTATTGAGGGTCTGCAGCTTTTTCAGACGCATGATACAAGCTGTCAGTGGATCTACCTTTCTTGAGTCTGGAGAACAGTGGCCCCCTTCTCACGGCTCTTCTAGGTGGTGCCCCAGTAGGTACTCTGTGTGGGGGCTCTGACCCCACATTTCCCTTCCACATTGCCGTAGCAGAGGTTCTCCATGAGGGCCCTCTCCCTGCAGCAAACTTCTGCCTGGGCATCCAGGCATTTCCATTCGTGTTTTAAAATCTAGGTGGAGGTTCCCAAATCTCAGTTCTTCACTTCTGTGCACTCGCAGGCTCAACACCACGTGGAAGCTGCCAACACTTGAGGCTTACACCCTCTGAAGCCACGGCTTGAACTCTGTGTTGGTCCCTTTCAGCCACAGCTGGAGCAGCTGAAATTCAGGGCACCAAGTCCCTAGGCTGTACACAGAGACCCTGGGCCATCCACAGAGACCCTGGGCCTGGCCCATGAAAACACTTTTTCCCCTTAACCTCTAGGTCTGTGATGGAAGGGGCTACAAAGGTCTCTGACATGCCCTGGAAACATTTTCCCCATTGTCTTGGGGATTAACATTTGGCTCCTAGTTGCTTATTCAGATTTCTGCAGCGAACTTGGATTTTTCCTCAGAATATGATATTTTCTTTTCCATTGCATGGTGAGGCTGCAAATTTTCCCAACCTTAATGCTGTTTGCCTTTTAAAACTGAATGCCTTTAACAGCACCCAAGTCACCTCTTGAATGCTTTGCTACTTAGAAATTCCTTCCACCAGATACCCTAAATCATCTCTCTGAAGTTCAAAGTTCCACAGATGTCTAGGGCAGGGGCAGAATGCCACCAGTCTCTTTGTTAAAACATAACAAGAGTCACCTTTGCTCCAGTTCCCAACAAGTTCCTCATCTCTATCTGAGACCACCTCAGTCTGGATTTCATTGTCCATATAATTATCAGCATTTTTGTTAAAGCCATTCAACTAGGCTTTAGGGAGTTCCAAACTTTCCCACATTTTTCTGTCTTCTTCTGAGCCCTCCAAACTGTCCCAGCCTCTACTTGTTACTTTGAAAAGTTCCACATTTTCAAAGTCACTTCCACATTTTCAGGTATCTTTTCATCAGTACCCCACTGGACTGTACCAATTTATTGTATTTGTCTATTTTCATGCCACTGATAAAGACATACACAAGACTGGGCCATTTACAAAAGAAAGAGGTTTAACTGGACTTACAGTTCCACGTGGCTGGGGGAGCCTCACAATCATGGCAGAAAGCAAGGAAGAGCAAGTCACATCTTACATGGATGGCAGCAGGTAAGGAGAGAATGAATGCCAAATGAAATGGGTTTCCCCTTATCAAACCATCAGATCTTGTGAGACTTATTCACTACCACGAGAACAGTAAAGGGAGATACCCAATCCCGTAATCCAAACATCTCCTACCAGGTCCCTCCTACAACACGTGGGAATTATGGGAGCTACAAGATGAGATTTGGGTGAGAACACAGAACCAAACCACATCAGTGAGTATTGGTAGTTTGTGGTTTTATGAGAAACTAGTCTAAGGTGTTTAATTTATATGTATAGAATTGTCCATATTATTCTCTTATTATTCTAATATCTGGGAGATCTTCAGTGACATCTCCTATTTCATTACTTTTATTGGTAATTTGTGTCTTCTCTCATTTTCACTTCTTCAGTCTTTCTGTTTGTTATCACTTTTATTTGATATCTATTTCATATCAATAGTTTTAACTATTATAACTTATGTTGAGTAGTGTTTATGTGAGTTTTTTTGTCTGCCTTATTTTTTATATCTTTTTGCTTTAACCTTTCTATGACTTGACTTAAAGTATGTTTCTTTTAAACAGCATATAATTGGGTCTTGCATTTTATAAAATCTGATAATATTTGCTTTTTAGATGAAATACTTGCACTATCTAAATTCAGTGTGATTATTGACAATATTGGGTTTAAATCTTGCTATTTTTTTCCTGCTTATGCTATCTATCCTTTGTTCTATCATTCCCCCTTTCTTGCCTTCTTTTGGATTAAGTCCATATTTCATTGTATTAATTGTATACATTATTTTGTCCCCATTCTTGGTTTATTCTACCTCTCTTTTATTGCTGTCTGCTTTTTTGTTTTTCCCCTAAAATTCAGTATGTGTATATAGTGTGTGTATATACAGATATGTCTATATTATATATATGTAATTACTATCTTCAAGTAATATTGAGTCTGGTCACATATATTGTTGAAATCTTGTAACAGTGTATTTCCGTTACTCCCATGCTAGACTTGCTACTATTTTTGTGTGTATTTTATTTCTACATATGATGTAAACTTCACAAGATATGGTTAATTATCTTTTAAATCTTTAATTATCTTTTAAAGATATTTTAAAACTAATAATAAAAGGTGTTACATTTAACCACCTATTTTCTGTCTCTTATGCTCTTCACTCATTTACGTAGGTTGAACTTTTTCTGATGTTCTTTTCTTTCTGCCAGAAAGGCTCCCGTGAGCAGTTTAGTGCAGGTCTATGGGCAGTGAGTTCTTTCTACTTTGGTTAGTTTTAGCAAGACTCGATTTTACTTACTTTTTTGAACTTTTTTTGGACTGGATGGGGAATTCTATATCAATAGTTTTTCTTTGAAAACTTTACAAGTGTCACCCCATTGTCTCTGGTTTGCATAGCAAAATCTTGTCTTTCTTGTCTTCATTTGTTTGTAATTTAACCCTGGCCCCTTTAGACATTTTTTTTTCTTCAGCACTGGCTTTCAACAGTTTGAAAATGATGCATCTCGGTGTTGTTTTCTTCACAGGTCCTTGGCTTGCTATTAGGGGTACTTCTTGCATCTGTGGCTTTATAGTTTCATCAAATTTGAAACTACTTCTTTTAATACTCCCTTCAAATATTTTTTTCTCAAATATTTTTTCTGTTCTATCTCTGCTTTCCTCTGATAGGAGTACTATCTCTGCCTCCTGTACGTCTCTAATTGCACATGTTCTATACTACTTGATATTACACTTCGAGTCATTGATGCTTTGTTCATTTGTATCTGGTTCTTTTTCTATCTGTATTTCATTTTGTGTAGTTCCTATTGTTGTTTATGAGTTCACTGGTGATTTCTTCTGCATTGCCCAACTTCCTGTTAATCCCAACCAATGATAATTTTTCATTTCAGATATTAAATTTCTTCTAAAGTCTTGGGTTTAATTTTTATATTCTATTTCCATCTATACTATCCTTTTTCTGCCTTCTTGAAAATGGCATATATTCATGATCAGTGTTTTAATTTCCTTGCTTGTTAATTTTATCATCTGTGTCATTTCTTTATTTTTTGGACTATTAAAATGGATTCATTTTTCTCATATATAATTTTTCTTTATATAATATATGCATATTTCTGCTTTAGGCATGTTTTGCAATTTTTTAGTGGATGCCAGTCATTTTGAATTTTATGTTGTTGGGTGCTGGATTTTTTAGTTTTCTTTCAATATTGTTGGACCATTTACTGGGATGCCATTGAGTTACTTGGCATCAATATGATCCCATCACGCCTTGCTTTAAGCCTTGTTTGCACAGTTCTTGTTTGCATGGTTCCAGTCTAGAACCGATTGACTCTCTTTGTAAGGTAATATTAATACACTTCTGTGGTCTCTACTTGATTTCTCAAATATTCAGACGTAGTTTCACTGACTCGCAGGGATACAAACTATTCCCACCTCTGTATGAGCTCCAGTGATTCTTTTCCTGCCCTAGCCTTGGCTAATTCCCCACATGCATTATCAGAATAACTCAATAAAAGATAGGAGTGGGCCCTCTATAAAACTCAGGATCTGTTCCCCTCTCACTGGTATTCCTTTAGTACTTTTTCCTACGTTCTAGCTCTGTGGCCTCTTCAACATTGAAACTGTGCTCTCAACTCAGAGAAGAGACCATCAGGCTGGTTGGGTTATTCCTCCCTTTATTGTGCGTGTGTGTCGAGTGGGTGACCTCCCTCCAGGGGCTAGGCTAGGAAAAGCAGAGATTTCAGTTTCCTTATTGTGTGTGGTGGGAGGGGGGATGGGGGGCAGGCTAGGAAAAGCAGAGATTTCACTTTCTTGTGTGTGTGTGTGTGTGTGTGTGTGTGTGTGTGTGTGTGTGTTGGGGGGATGACCTCTCTCCAGGGGCTAGGCTAGGAAAAGCAGAGATTTCACTTTCTTTATTTTGTGTGTGGGGGCGGGGGGTGAACTCTCCGGGGGCTAGGCTAGGAAAAGCAGAGATTTCACTTTCTTTATTGTGTGTGTGTGTGTGTGTGTGTGTGTGTGTGTGTGTATAGGGGCTAGGATAGGAAAAGCAGAGATTTCACTTTCTTTATTGTGTGTGTGTGTGTGTGTGTGTGTGTGTGTAGGGCCTAGGTTAGGAAAAGCAGAGATTTCACTTTTTTTATTGTGTGTGTGTGTGTGTGTGTAGGGGCTAGGCTAGGAAAAGCAGAGATTTCACTTTCTTTATTGTGTGTGTGTGTGTGTGTGTGTGTGTGTGTAGGGGCTAGGTTAGGAAAAGCAGAGATTTCACTTTCTTTATTGTGTGTGTGTGTGTGTGTGTGTGTGTGTGTGTGTAGGGCCTAGGTTAGGAAAAGCAGAGATTTCTCTTTCTTTATTGTGTGTGTGTGTGTGTGTGTAGGGCCTAGGCTAGGAAAAGCAGAGATTTCACTTTCTTTATTGTGTATGTGTGTGTGTGTGGAGGGGGTGACCTCTCTCCAGGGGTTAGGCTAGGAAAGCAGAGATTTCACTTTCTTTAGAGAGAGAGAGAGAGAGAGAGAGAGAGAGAGAGTGTGTGTGTGTGTGTGTGTGTGTGTGTAGAGCTAGGCTAGGCTCTCTCCAGGGGCTAGGCTGGGAAAAACAGAGATTTCACTTTGTTTGCTTTGGTTGTTTCAGGCTTCCCTGCATGTTCTCCAAATTTATAAATCACCATTTCGTATATTTTGACCATTACTCAAGTTGCATAAGATAAAAGGGAAAATAGGGACTTTGTTAATCAAGGCTGAATGTGGAAGTGATTATCGTGTAATATCACATTTAAAAATATAAATTATATTCTGGTGGAATTTTTTAATGTCAAAGCTCTCAATACTCAGAAGCTAAAGGTATTGCCAGTATTTACTATGACATTTTTAAGACCATATATTTGGGAGCAGTTTTGAAAATATACCCTTAGGTATTTAAATTATTCTTTAGGCTTAATGGTTTTCTTTCTTTCTTTGTAAGCATTAATATTGGGCTATAATTGTTATCCAAATAAATAGTGATTTCTCAGAGAAAAAGTAACCACACATTATTACCTAAACACCTGGAGAGGTCAGATGATAATATTCTAGTTCCATTCATAACGTACTAAAAATGGAGTATTTTGAGATTGCTACCTATTAGAGAATATATGTCTCATTGATCAGAATCACACTAGCCTAAGAACTCTAGTTATGTCATTTGAAATTATGACTGGCATCACGGGGTATGCAGTGACTGCACCGCACGCGTGAATAAACATGTCACTCCGGCTGTGTGTCAGACAGGGATCCTGCATCATCCCTCCTGTAGGAATGAGCGGGCTCAGGGAAGGAAAGTGCAGGGCACACTGACAGACAAAAACAAAGAGTACTAAATATCCGTAAATGGTGTAACTACATCTTGGGATAGAAGAAACCTACAGGAACCAATGCCAACTTACGACTGATGCATATCTGTTGCTGTGTCAGAAATAAAAGATATTCAATTTTCAGATTGTCAATGTTCCTCCCTAAATGTGTTCCCCAGACCGAATGTGATGCCCAAATGATCTCCTAGAGCAATTCCAGCAAATATCTCATAACCAGCATGTCCCTTCACATTGTTTGTAAATAGCCTTTTAATCCCTGAAATCTCAACATTTCCAGAGTGTATGGTTTCCCATTCTAATGATAATCTATTTTAATAAGTTACCTCCAATTCCAGCTCATTTTTCAGTGTCCTGTCCACCCACCTGATCACAGATCTTCCAACTTAGTAACCGTTCTTTCTTTCTCATCATCCACATCATCAATGAAAATTGTCCATGCTAGCTCTGAATTTAGGCTTAGTGTACTTCATTCTTTCTTTTATTTAATATATTCTTTATTTTCATGTTGGGCACTGAGATGACCCAGGGCTTAAATAATTCTGTGCCTCCTTGTAGCAACACAAACCTACTTTCAGGCAAAGATGGGTAATATCTTCTGTTGTTAAAACACAGTGAGCACAGCCCTGTCATGCCCTGTAAACCCACCAGGTAGCCAGCAAGCCTTATAAAGAGCTGAGTTCCTTTGATGGGCTCCTTGAAAGATAAGGAGCCATTGAGATATTCCTTTGGATCTGGTTCACACCCAGAAAGGTTATAACCAGTTATTAATAGATGCATAACAAATCATCCAGAAAGTTAGTACTTAAGATAAACATCATTGTACAGCTTATATTAATAAGTCTTTGGGACAGGAAATGGAGCAGGGTTCTGGAGGGCAGCTTGCCCCTGCTCCACATGCTGTCACCTGGACTGGGTATGAAGCATCAAAAGTGGCCTCCCACCTGTCTAGAACCTCAGCTGAAATAGCCCAAATTAGCAGGCTCACAGACCTCTGGAGCCTCGCTACTCCTCCACATGACCCTTCTCTTTATATACAGTGTCTCATCCTCCAAGGTCTCCCCTCCATGTGACCTCCCTCTTTATATTAGGAAGTTTGGACTCCTTCGTCTGTCTGCTGGGTTCCGTCTGAGCAAAATTAGAAGCTGAAAGACCTCCAAAGGGTCACCTTGAATCTCCCAGGACATCACCTGCATTGCTCTCTACTGGTCAAAGCAAGTCACAAGATCATCCCAGATTCCAGGGGCGGGGGAAGAGTCCCCACTCTTGAATCTGGGAGTTAAGGCAAAGTTGTCTCACAAATGGATTGTTGACATGGAGAGGACTGACTTATTGGAAACCTTCTCTTTTTAAAATTTAGTTTTAGTGGACAAATAAAAATTGTATATACTTATGGTGTACAACGTGCTGTTCTGAAATATGTATACAGTGTGGAAATGTATGCAATTTATTGTAATTGAGCTAAATTAGATAAAGCTAATTAAAATGTATATTACTGCAGACTCATCATTTGTTGTGGTGTGAACATTTAAAATCTACACTTATAATGATTTTCAGGTATACAATACATTGCTATTAGCTATAGTTGCGATGTTGTACAATGTATTTCTTGAATTTATTCTACCTGTTTAACTGAAATTTTATATTCTTTAGCCCTTATCTCTCCTATCCCCCTACCTCTCAGCCCCAGGTAACCATCATTCTACTCTCTGCTTTTATGAGTTCAACTTTTTAGATTCTACATATGAGGCTGGATGCAGTGGCTCACATCTGTAATTCCAGAATTCTGGGAGGTCAAGGCAGGTGGATCACTTGAGGTCAGGAGTACCAGACCAGCCTGGCCAATATGGGGAAATCCTGTCTCTACTAAAAATTAACAACAACAACAACAAAAAACAGACAAATTAGCCATGTGTGGTGGCACACACCTGTAGTCCCAGCTACCTGGGAGGCTGAGGTGGGAGAATCACTTGAACCTGGAAGGCGGAGGTTGCAGCAAGCTGCGATTGTGCCACTGCACTCCAGCCTGGGTGACACAGCCAGACCCTGTCTCAGAAACAAACAAACAAAAAAACAAAAACGTTTTACATATGAGTGAGATCATGTGGTATTTGTCTTTCCGTGCCTGGCTTGTTTCACTTAGCATAATGTCCTTCAATTTTATCCAGATTGGTTCAAATGGCACGATTTCATTGCTTTTTTAAGGCTGAGTTGTAGTTCATCGTTTATGTACATTTTCTTTATCCATTAATGCATTGGTGAACACAGGTTGATTCTATATCTTGGCTACTGTGAATAATGCTGCAGTGAATATGGGAGTACAGCTGTCTCTTCAAATATTGATCTCATTTCCTTTGGATATATACCACCTAGTGGGACTGCTGGATCATATGGTAGTTGTATTTTTAGTTTTTTGAGGAGCTTCCATACCATTTTCCATAGTGATTGTCCTAGCTTATATTCCCCACCAACAGTACACAAGGTTTCCCTTTTCTGTACATTCTTACCAACTCTTATTGTCTTTCATCTTATTGATAATAGCCATTATAACAGGTATGAGGTGATATCTTATTGTGGTTTTAAAATGCATTTCCCTGATGATTAGCAGTGTTGAACATTTTATCATATACCCCTTGGCCATTTATATATCATCTGTTGTTGTTGTTGTTGTTGTTGTTTGTTGTTGTTGTTGTTGTTGAAGCAGAGTCTCACTCTGTTGCACAGGCTGGGGTACAGTAGTGCAATCTTGGCTCACTGCAACTCTCGCCTCCTGGCCTCAGGCGATTCTCATGCCTCAACCTCCTGAGTAACTGCAATTACAGGTGCACACCACCATATCCAGCTAAATTTTGTATTTTTAGTAGAGACGGGATTTCACTGTGTTGGCCAGGCTGTTCTTGAACTCCTGACCTCAAGTGATCCACCTGCCTTGGCCTCCCAAAGTGCTGGGATTACAGGCATGAGCCACCGTTCCCGGCTACATATAATCTTTTATAAAACGTTTATTCAAGTCCAGTCCCCATTTTTTAATTAGGTTATTTGCTTTCTTGTTATTGCATTGAGTCTCTTATGTATTTTGGGTATTACCAGATATATGATTTGCAAATATTTCCTTTCATTTTGTAGGTTGTCTCTTCATGCTGTTGGTTATTTCCTTTGCTGTGCAGAAGCTTTTTAGTTTGATATAATCCATTTGACTATGTTCGCTTTATTGCCTGTGCTTTTCAGGTCAAATATGCAAAAATTATTTGCCCAGACCAATGCCATGTAGCTTTTTTACCGGGGACCACTTTTAGCGTATATCACTAATGCTTACCCCCAAAATTGCACCAGTGGATATAATTCTAGGTCTTGATAAATTACTCAACTTCTAACTGCATACATAGATACTATATACACAAGGTCTCAGAGGGATAATATGGTAAGATGGCTGCTCTGATCCCAGTTTAATGCATAAAAGGCCCCTGTCCCATTTTCCCAGGGTCTACCTCTGCTCAGTGCTCTCAGAATATAAGCATCACTCAGTATGAAAATTATCTTTTTACTGGACAATATCCTTCACTAGATTCTCAGTTCCTGGGGGCCATGGGCCATGTCCGATTCACCTTTGGATCTCCCATACTTCATGGCTTCTGCTATATGGGAGCCAGCTGTCCAGCGAAAAAACCTAAATAGCTCAACTTGAATAATATATATTTTGTACTGAACCAAATTAAAAGCCTTGCTGTAACCACACTGAGTTATTTCATATGTCTCTGAGATCCTAGAATCTATTGCCTAGGTCTATTCCTGGGTGTGCCTGCTGACCTTGTGAACATCAGTCATTCTAGGAAAGATGATCCATTCATTGAATCAAAATGGAAATGAATTCAAAGCAAACAATGCCCAGAAGTGCAAACTGAGGCGACTTTCCTAGAGGATGACAGCACAGTGAGCGCCAGTCAAGGAGGGACCACGCCTTCCTCCACTGACTATCCTATATCCAACCCCTGGCCTGGAGCCTGGTGTATGACAAGCCCTATGTGTTAAATGGAGTGTTAGCAATGGTAGAACTTTCCAGAGAGGATATCTAAAAGTGGCATTATTCCCTGTGTTTATTTAAGTGCAATTCAAAGAGCAGGTTTTCAGAGACACACAGGAGGAGCCTGGAAAATCTGTGACGTGTTAAGGGACTTGAGCTGTATTAAAGAAGCACCAGGTTTCCAAGGAAACCCTTTAGCCTTGTGCTTAATGTTTGATCTTCTGTCCTCAAGAGGCCCCTTGAGCAAACAATTGTTTATAACTAGTCAAGAGACTGGATCTTAGGAAATCATTTGCAAAATTGGACTCCTATGTCCCAAACTTCCTCTAAAATCCTTGATCTAAGAGATCTCCAACCTCCTCTTGGTTCACAGAATCTGAAACAGCATCTTAACCGTTTCACTTTGCTATTCATGTACTTTTCCAGAACATTTTGCAAACGTAAAGTGCCTCGCAGCAGCATTTTGTGCGTGCCATAGACAAATCCCTTTGAAGTTAACCTTTATTGGGGCAATTGTTAAATGCTGTGTCCTGAACTTATGTTCACAGAAGACAGGAAAAGTGTAAGCAATAGGTCTGAAATAAGAGAGAAATAAGAGAGTCAGCAAGGGACACAGCAGTCCATCTCAGGGCTTTCTCACTTATGTTAAAAGGGAATTAAAGTAGATAATCTATGTCAGTTTCTTGGCACAATGCTGAACAAGTAGTTCAATAAGTTGTAGCCACGATGATGATGATGATGAAGAATGATTTGGAAACAGACATGCCTGATTTTCATATTATTTTCTATGATATTTTCTTCATCAAATGTTCTGAACACTTAACTGCTGTATGCTTGAAAACTGTTCACAGGCACATTGAATACTCAAGCTTTATTGATGATGAAGATATAATGTCCTCATCAGCCATTCAAGTCTAGGGCCTTCTGTCACATTTTAGGTTCAACTGGCTTCTTTTGTGATTTTTGTCTTTGGTACTTTCACAGTGAAGTTTATGGCTCCAGAAAGAGAAGGGCATGTGTATGTGTGTGTGTGTGTGAGTGTATGCGCGCACGTGCACTTGCATACATGTATATAAGCATGTGTGTTGATGACAGTGATCAGCCTGTCAAACCACCCATGTAAGAACTCGGCTGTATAAGGCATAGTGTGTTAAACTACAAGTCTGATTTTAAGGTTTCCAAAGAAAACTCCACTGGGCATTGTCTTTAATTTATTCTTTGTAAAATAGATTTACTCTGTAGTCCCAGCTACACGGGAGGCTGAGGTGGGAGGATCACTTGAGCCCAGGAGGCAGAGGTTGCAATGAGCTTAGATTGCATCACTGCACTCCAGCCTGGGTGACAGAGTGAGACCTTGTCTTAAAAAAAAAAAAAAAAAAAAAAAAAAAAAAAAAAAAAAAAAAAAAAAGATTAATCACTTGGACATTAAAAAATTGTTCTTTTTAAATATACATTCTCTATTAAAGTATGCTAGTTCATTGATACTTTTTCCTTTTTAATATTTCAAGGGATCATTGGAAATATATAGTGATGCTTTTAATAATTATGTCCATTCTGATCATTCCACATCATTGAGCATATTAAGCACACACGATGTCAGGTGTGGTGCTTGATAGAAATGATACAAGGTTGGCATGTTGTTGGAAGTGCCTGCTTTCAGTGTCTAGTGGAGGATATGGGTAAATAGTTAAATGAGCCAGGATAGGGAATTAGTATGAATTATCGGGGAGGGGGATAAAATCTGGCTTCCAAATTTTCTCAATTGTGTTAATTCATTTTTTCCTGTACTTGTCTCTTAATACAAAGAAATAATTTATTGATAGCTATTGCCGTACTCTGAGTTTTGATACTTCATTAAAATTAAGCCTTAAAACTTTGTGTTTTGAAAGGTCAAAAAATGGTTAGTATAGTGAGGACCTGACTTTCTAAACCTAAAATTAAAATGTAGGCTGGGCGCAGTGGCTCACACCTGTAATCCCAGCACTTTGGGAGGCCGAGGCAGGCAGATCACAAGGTCAGGAGATCGAGACCATCCTGGCTAACATGGTGAAACCCCGTCTCTACTAAAAAGACAAAAAATTAGCCGGGCATGGTGGCAGGTGCCTGTAGTCCCAGCTACTCGGGAGGCTGAGGGAGAAGAATGGTGTGAACCTGGGAGGCGGAGCTTGCAGTGAGCCAAGATTACGCCACTGCACTCCAGCCTGGGCGACAGAGCGAGACTCCATCTCAAAAAAAAAAAAAAAAAAAGTATATCAGAATCAATTGAATTTTTCCTTCAAGAAACTGTTATTAAACCTTCCTCTCAATAAATTGTTTTAAAAAACAAATAAAAAAAGACAATATCAATTTTGAGCTAAGTGCCATTTTTTTTAATCCTGTTTATCTACAAGGGGCCACAATCTGCCTAACTTTAAGGTAAAGAAAAGCAATATCATTTGGAAATACATAGATATTTTACTCCCCCTGGAAAAAGTCATTTTTTCTCCATTTAGAAATAATTTCACATTTCAGATCTCTAGAAGTTTACTTTTCCCCTAGGCAGACACTTGTTCTAGTGATCTGAGATAGGTAAAAAAGCCTTAACTTCTTCTTAGGAATCAAATACCATTTGTCTTAAAAAGAATGTATTTTACTTGACCATTTAGAAATCATAAATGTTCCCTGTCAACCACATGGGGGATTTAAAAGGAGGAAACATTTGATTATTTTCCAGTGTTGCTCTGCTCTGTTGGGTGTAAAATATAGCTAGCAAGGCTGGGCAGACTTCTGGAGAAAGAGCAAGGAGAACTGGCAAGACAGACCCATTGCAGGTCTCCAGGCCAGCAGCCTCCAGAGGGGAACATGGGGCCCATTTGGAAGGCACGACCCTGGCTTGGGCTGGGCTTCATGCTGTTCTCTTGACCCTGGTGGGAACATGGCTGTTAGAATACCATCCTGTCTACTCTCCTTGTATCCTTTGTAAACATATGATTATCCCATCTGTGGTACATTTTAAGTCACAATGCCAAACTGCAACAGTTCTCAAGGAGTGGTCCCTGCATGCCTGATGGTCTCCAAGACCCTTGAGGGATTTGTAAGATAAAAACTACTTTCAAGATAATATTGAGATATCATTCACTTTCTTTGTTGTTCTGGCATCCGCAATGGTGGATAAAATCGCTGGTGTCTCAGCAGGTGTCAAGACTGCGGGACCCAATTATACTTGTTTTGTGTAAATAGTGTACTGTATTCTTCACTGCTACACAGTAACAGAAAAAAATCCAATTTTATTGAGAATATCCTTTATCCAGTCATATAATTATTAGTTTTATTGAATCTCCACCCTTGAGTATATGACTTTTTAATAGCCTCTGTGAGGAAACAGGAAATGTATTCCCGTAAAGTGTGGTTATATTGAGGAAACACATTTGAGTGGTTGAGCTGCAAGCTGAAATAATCCTTTTCTTAATAGAGCTTAAAACGTTACTTTTCCTGTTACTGTTACTTTTACTTAGCAGAACAAGGGACAGAAAACCATGATGATTTGGACTACAGATAACAAATATTTTCTCAAAATATGAACCAAGGTGATCCTGTTACTTCAAGGAAAATAACCAACAGTATTCGATTCAATGGTAAAATTTTAACTTTCAAGCAAAAATTCAAATTTCGGAAAAACTGTATCCACCATTGTGTGTTTGACAGACTCCCAATATTTAAAGAAGTTTCGTGATGAGATCAGTGATGATATTAACAAATATGATTTTTTAGTATTATATATTGAAACCTGTCAGCATTTGAAAGAGCTGCATAACTCAGTGAACTATATTTTATAAATGACTAATGCATGATGTTACAAAAGTCATGCATTAGTAATAGATCCATTTAAAGCTCAAGATAGGGCAATCAATTTTAATATAACAGAGTATGAAAATACCATTCCAACTAACCTTTAAGAAATTGCCCCAGAAGGCCAGGCACAGCAGCTCATGCCTGTAATCCCAATGCTTTGGGAGGCCAAGGCAGAAGGATTGCTGGAGGCTAGGAGTTCAAGACCAGCCTAGGCAACATAGCAAGACCTTGTCTCTACAAAAAAAGTTTTTTTTTAATTAGCTGGGTGCTCATGCCACTGCCTTCCAGCCTAGGCAACGGACCCAGACCCTGTCTGAAAAGAAAGAAAAAAAAAACCTACCTCAGTAGAATATCCATAATTACTTACAAAGACTATTAAAACACTCCTTTATTTTCCAACTACGTATCTGTGTAAAGCCCGAATGCAGATGCAGATATGAGAATAGAGCATTCTGTTAGGGTAGACGTTAAAAAGATTTATGAAAATATAAACAATATCACTCTTCTAGCTGCTTTTGTTTTAGAAAATATAATGTTTTCATTAAAATATTTTAGTAACATGTAGTGGGGTTACTATTTCATTTTAAAAATTATAAATACATATTCTAAAATCGTTTAAGATTTCTACCACACTAAACATAAATAGCTACAAATCACATAATGAAACCTCTTTATGGTCTCCAATAATTTGGAAAAGTTAAAGGGGCCCTGAGACCTGCTGCTTGGGAGGAAGGTGTTCCCACAACAGGGAGAAAGGGTGAGTCTGGGGAATGCTGACTGTGACACCTGCTTCAGACACAGATTCCCTGCGGCTCTTTTTCCTCTAGGATTCTGTTAAAAATCCCACTGAAGAATCCATTCCACATATGAGCAAAATTTAGAAATACGTTCCCTGGAACTGGGAAATCCAGAGACAGGAGAAAAAAGCAGCAACATTGCTTTGTTACTTTGTGTTACATGCTACATCAGACAAAAACAAACAAAAAGGAATGGATATAATTATTTTACATACCTCTTAAGGGCAGTGTGAGGTTTAGGTGAGTCAAGGTTTATAATGTACTTAGAGCATACTTGTCACTACTAAGCTTATATCAATGCTTGTTAAATAAAAATTAATAAGCAGCTTCTAACAGGAACAGTGGCAGCATTTTTTTTGCTGAGCACATTGCTAGGCAGTAACTAAATTAATATGACACTTGACCTCAGAGATTTAGGAAGTTGACTCAATCTAGGCACATGCAGAGAAGATAACTTTAGATTTCTGAATTTCAACGGACATTATCTCTAAATATCTTTCTGAAACACAGTGAAATATAAAGACTTTTATAAAATCAGATAGCATGCACACAGGAATTGACAATCCAGGCTCTCCAGTTTAAGTAGGTGGATTTCCTAAAGAACTCTAAAGCTATTTAGGAACTAGAAGTGACTCAGCTTCCAAAATAGAAACACTTTTCCATCCATACACCCAAAATCAATGTGAAATAGCTGTTTGTAGCTGGAATCTTTGTACCCCTATTTTTTGTTTTGTTTTGTTTTGTTTTGTGAGAGAGGGTCTTCCTCTGTCACCCAGACTGAAGTGCAATGGCACAGTCGTAGCTCACTGCAGCCTTGACCTCCCAGTTTCAAGCAGTCTTCCTGCCTCAGCCTCCCAAGTAGCTGAGACCACAGGCATGTGCCATCACACCCGGCTAAGTTTTTCTATTTGTAGCGACAAGGTGTGGCTGTGTTGCTCAGGCTGGTCTCAAACTCCTAGGCTCAAACTATTTGCCCGCCTTAGCCTACTAAAATGTTGGGATTACAGGCGTAAGTGACTGCACCTGGTCTGGACCCCTATTTGGCTGAATCAATCATTCCTCAAGCAACAAGTACTTACATGGGAGATATAAAGAAAATGATACTGCCTCTTCTTAGAAAGAAACTCCTAGGCTGGGTGCACTTGCTGACACCTGTAATCCCAGCATTTTGGGAGGCAGAGGTGGGCAGATCACGAGGTCAAGAGATTGAGACCATCTTGGCCAACATGGTGAAATCCCATCCCTACTAAAAATACAAAAATTAGCTGGGCATGGTGTTGCACACCTCTAGTCCCAGCTACTCGGGAGGTTGAGGCAGGAGAATCGCTTGAACCCAGGAGGTGGAGCTTGCAGTGAGCTGAGATCACGCCACTGCACTCCAGCCTGGTGACAGAGTGAGACTCCATCTCAAAAAAAAAAAGAAAAAAAAAGAGAAAAGAAACTTCTAATTTCACAGTGGAGATTTCAACGTGTATGCATAATTCAAAAGTCAGCGGAGCAGACAGAGCAAGGGTGTTGGGACTCTAGAGCCCTAGAGGCTAATTTTAAGTCCAGCTCCAATCATTTTGTAGCTGTGTGACAGCGAGCAAGTTATTTATTATTTTAAACATGGGATGGGGAATTGGGGGTATGTTGACATTTTAGGAAGAGGAAATGAATGGTGTGAGTGAGTGAGCACAGGGGAGAAAAGTACAAGGTGTGTTGCGAACCATTTGTAGTCAACTGCAAAATGGATCCAGGCTGTAGGTTAGAATCTGGGACAAGGTCATGTTTAAGGAGACCTTGAATTTCAGGATACTCAGAATCACTGAGGAACCATTAACATTGGGTCACTTCTTAACATGTCTGAATCAAAGTGACATGTCCCCTAAGAGTGTATAAGTGCCCAGAGCATGAAGATTCTGTAGTTTGTAGATAGTTCTAGGACCAGGGAGTTTAGGTAAGTTTTTTCAGCAACAGCCAGCAGAATCCAAACATTCTCAGTGAGGTATTGTGTGCAACACAGCCTCCTAAACTACAACTTATTCTCCAAATTGTAAGTTTTCAAGTAGTAATGCTCCCAGTGCTCTTAGAATAGTGATAGAACTAGTGGCAGTAGTGGTGGTGGCGGTAATAGTTGTAGCAGTAGTAGTGGTGGTAATAATGGTATAGCAGTAATAGTAAGAGTAGTGGCAGTAGTAGTAGTGGTAGTGGTAGTAGTGGTGGTGGTAGTGTTAGTGGTATTAGTAGTGATGATAGTATTGGTGGTAGCAGTATTGGTAATAGTAGCATAGTAGTGGTAGTAGTAGTGATAGTACTAGTAGTAGCAGTACTAATGGTAATAGTGATGGTAGTAGTGGTAACAGTAGTATTGGTAGCATTGCCAAAACACTAGTGGTTCAGTCTAGGTCCTACTGCTCACCACACGAATGCCAATCACTGAGTGTTTTAGACTGTGGTTGAATTGCTATAAAGAAATACCCGAGACTGGGTAATTTATAAAGAAAAGAGGTTTAATTGGCTCATGGTTCTGCAGGCTGTGCAGGAAACATGGCATTGGGCATCTGCTCAGCTTCTGGGAGGCCTCAGGAAGCTTCTAATCATGGTGGAAGGCAAAAGGGGAGCAGGCATGTCACATGGTGAAAGCAGGAGCAAGGGAGAGAGTGAGAGGGAGGTGCCACACACTTTTAAATGACCAGATCTTGTGTGAACCCAGGGCAAGAGCACACTCATCACCAAGGAGATGGCCCAAGCCCTTCATGAGGGAGTGGCCCTCATGATCCAATCACCTCCCACCAAGCCCCACCTCCAACACTGGGGATCATATCACAACATGAGATTTGTCAGGTACACAGATCCAAACTATATCACTGAGACAATGACTATTGCCAGCGAAAAAGACTATTCTGGTACTGCAGCCAAGGAGATAGAAGATCAGTCTCAAATCCATCTCTCAGACTGATTAAAATTGTTTTTTTTTTTTTTTAATAGGATAGAAGCAATGTAACCATGTGTGGGAAAACAGGAATTAGGGAAGGGTAAGGAAAAGGAGTTTGTCAATAGGAAGCAGGTGGTCAGTTAGGCAATCATGATAGGTGAGGGTCTGGCACCTCATTTTCTAGATGTGGTGAGCTGGAAATTTTCAGTTATTTGATGTTATCTGGGAGGCCTCATGTTTAGTTTCCTAAGAAAATAACTTAGATAAGACAAATGTAATTTTGTCAAGTTTTAAGACTGGGAGGGTCAATTTCTATGTTTATTCAAAAGAAGCTATAAACATTAATTCTGTGGGACAATTGAGTCAGCATCAGTTGTAGTAGTTGTGGTAGATGGTGGTAGTGGTAGTGGTTGTGGTAGTAGTGGTAGTGAGAGTAGTAGGAGTAGTGGTAGTGGCAGTAGTAGGGGTAATAGTAGTGTTATCAGTGATAGTAGTACTGTTAACAGTGATAGTAGTAGTGATCATAGTGGTAGGAGTAGTAATATTAGTGTTAATAATGGTGGTAGAAGTAATAGTGGTCATAGTGGTAGTAGTGGTGGTAGTGATAATAGTAGTAGTGGTAATATTAGCAATAGTGGTAGTAGTAGTGGTAGTGATAGTAGTAGTGGTAATATTAGCAATAGTAATAGTAGTGGTAGCAATGGCAGAGTAATCATGGTAGTAGTAATGGTAGTTACAGTAGTGGTATTAGTAGTGGTAACAGTGGTAGTAGTAGTAATAGTGGTAGTGATAATAGTAGTAGTGGTAATATTAGCAATAGTGGAAGTAGTAGCGGTAGTAATGATAGTGGTAGTGGTAGTAGGGGTAATCATGGTAGCAGTAGTGGTAGTGGTATTAGTGGTAGTAGTAGTGATAATAGTGGCAGTCGTAGGAGTAATACTGGTAGTAACAGCACTAGTAGTAGTGGTACTAGTAGTGGTGGTGAGGTGGTAGTAGTGGGGGTGGTGTAGTGGCAGTAGTAGGGGTAATCATGGTAGTAGTAATGGTAGTGATAATAGTGGTAGTAGCGGCAGTTGTAGGGGTAATAGTGGCAGTCGTAGGGGTAATAGTGGTAGTCGTAAGGATAGTAGTAGTTGTGGTGAGGTGGTAGCAGTGGGGGTGGTGTAATGGTAGTAGTAGGAGTAATAACGGTAGTAGTAGTGGTAGCAGTATTTTAGGGGCCTGCATTCTCCAGTATTTTCCTCACAGACCCGGGGCCACAACAATTTCAAGTTAAGTGTTGTGTTCCCGGTGGGAACCCAGCTCGGGAACACTGCGCATGTGGACTGTGAGCTGCTCCCGTCCAGAATATTCTTCACCTGCTCACCCCCCATTACTGAGCTGCAACTTCCACAACAAACCAACAGCCTCCTTGTTTTGGGAAACTGTTCTCGTTAGAGTGGATATTAACGAGCCCTAAATCCCATCTAAGTGAATTTGGCCAATTCCCAAAGTTAGGATTTTCTGGGAAGTTGGCATGATGGTGAAGAATCCCTTTTCTCTGGTACCCGTTAGGGTTGACAATCAGTGAAGTTTTCTTGTACAGTTGCTTGCCATTTAAACATTCTTTCAGCATATTTTTGTGAACTAAATGTACTATTTTGGAATTTGAATTTATCTTTTGGTGAGACGTAGTGGCAAGGAAGAGGAAGTAAACAAAATCTCTCTAGTGAATTAAAATGTAAAATGGTAAATGTCATCTCGATTTAGGAACCTGTTGGCGGTTCACAAGCAAAATGAGCTGCCCTGAGTTGGAGCCTCCGCAGGACCAGCTCCTGTAGGTACAGGCATAAAGTCAGCTTTCCTCTTGCTGAAGGCAGGACCAGCTCCTGTACGTACAGGCATAAAGTCAGCTTTCCTCTTGCTGAAGGCAGGACCAGCTCCTGTAGGTACAGGCATAAAGTTAGCTTTCCTCTTGCTGAAGGCTTCGAAGAGGCTGCAGGAGAACACTGTTAACAGATTTGACATTCCGAACTGATGGCTGATGGGCTGTGAGAGCCGTGGCAGGGAGTGATTTCAGGGGCTTTAATAAAGCTTGGCAAATAAATGATCAGGTCACACTGTCACAGTGTGAATGGCAGTGTCTTCCTCCCCCATCCATTCCCTGAGAGGACGCCAGGGCCAAATAGAAAATAAAATAAATTTAAAATGAACTGTAAACAGAAAAAAAATTTTTAATAGACTTTGTCCATGGAAAGTGATTCTTTTATAAAATTGCTTTAATGCCCATTTTCTTTGTGTTCGTGAATATAAAGAGAAAACAAAACCAATAGCAAGGTCTCAGTATTTCTGATTTTTTTTTTTTAAGTTTTGTGATTTAAGAAAAAAAAAGAATTCAAAGATACATTCCTTGCAAAGGGAACTGTGGAATCTACACCCAAATCTCCAAATTGTATTCTTAAGTCAATTGTAACTAATTTTAGTGTTTCTATTTACAAATTGCTCTCAACCCTTTTAGTCTAAAATAGAGGAAAATGTTACAGTCTCCAGGTAGAAAAAAAAAATGCGTCATTTTAAGCTGGATACCAAAGAGACTCAATTTTTTGATCCAAAAGAAAAAAAAATACAGAAGGAAAGTAAAAATAGACCTGACCTTTGAAGGCAGAAATTTCTTTTCTTTAAATTTGACTTTCATTTTCTTTCATTAAAATAAAAATAAAATAAAATAAAAAATGCCCCCAATAGTCTCTTCTCAAGTTAAAAATACTGCACCACATCAAATTATTTTTGGAACCAGCCAAGAGAGGAAAGGGAGGAGGAAGTTCAAATGCAATGCTATCATTTCTTATTGAAGTTAGAATTTTCATAACAATCTTGCAAATTTTTTTTATAAATTACACTAACTGAACACAGTATATTTGTATCAAACGACATTGTTTGGCCACTCAAATTAACCATGTAAAAATAACCTAATTCTACCTTTACTTCCTTATAAATTTTCCTTAGAGTCCCCTTGGGAAATATTTAACACACTTTAAAGATCCTGGGATTAACTAAGTTTTAAACCCCTCTGCCATCCAAGATTGTCTGTATTTCTAACCTAATCCCTCCTAGTACTCCCCAGTTACACACAAAGAATCCAAGTCTGAACTCAGTTCTACAGTTCTCAGGGTTGAAAATCCCCCTCGCCCCAGTCCTCCAGGTGAAAGTCATCCATTATCCAAAACCTCAGCCCAAGATCAAGACTCCTCCATCCTCTCCTCCTCTAGGGAAAAGATAGCTCGGCCCTGCCAGGAAGAGTTTTCTTACTCTTCTGTAAATACTTCTGTGCAGGTTCTGTGTGGCTCAGTATTGCATTTCCACTTCTTTCTGGTTTACCTACCGTGGCTGAAGACTCGGGGAAGCAAAAAGCTACGTTCCCAGACATAGCTGCCAGCGCTCTGGAAGTGGTTAAAATGCAGTCAGATGCATTGTATATATATGGAGACCTGAGAGCCTGCTGATTGCAGGTTCATATTCTATTATTTTTCATCCTGACTGTATAAAAGCCGTCTGGTCTGATGTGGAGTGGCATTGGGAGTCAGGCAAGCCTAGGTTGTATGACCTTGGTCCTCAAACTATGCGATCTTGCTGAAACTCAGACCTCTCATTCAACTCATGAAGAGGGTTAGGGGAATGAAATGAAGTAGTATGCAAAATGCCTGGACTGTAGTAAGCAATAAAGATCATTGTTCTTATCTTTATGTCACCTCCTATTCATAGTCTAGGTGAAGTAGATAAGTGTGAATTCACTGCTATATTTAGACGCCAACAAGATTATCATTGCATCAAACCACCCAACAAATGCAGGGTAGAATTTATGCCTTGACTGTTCCAAAAATTGATTCCTTGACTACTCCATGAATTCATCGTTTGATGCCTTTCTTTTAAAAAAAAAAAAGTATTGATTTGACCACAGAAACTTTCCTTTAGGGAACTATATTAAGGAAATAATTAGAAATGCAGAAAAAAATCTATTTGGAAACTCTTATTTTAATTATAATGGTGAAATATTAGAAACACTCAAGAACAGATAGGCTAATCTAATTATTATATACCCATCCAATGGATTATTACACAGTATTAAAATGATGCGTTAAAGCATTCAAATGACAGGTAGCCGCTCCTCATTTAGCAACATTCAAACAATAATCATTAAGCATATGAATCTCATAAAAGGATCAAGTAAAATAAGCTGAATGCAAAGCTATTTAAATGACAATTTAATCTCAATTATCTAAATACACACATATCTGTAGAAAAAACATAGAAGGTATATGCAAACATGTTAATAATGGTCAGCTCTGATGTTCAGCTGTTCATCCTTGGTAATGGAATTATGTGGGATTTATATTTTATTCTTTAAAGGTTTTTTTTTATTTTTCGGATTTTTCACACTGTGCCTATACTTGTAGTCAGAAAAAAATGTAAGTTAAAGTTTTATAAAATGATAATATGGATTTCCTATTACCTTGATTTTAAAAAAAATATGCCTATAAAAACATATAAATTTAGTAAAGTGGCTTTCTAGAATTTTAGTTGTATTTTCTCCTCCATAAGCATAAGCTCCCAAAAGGGCTGGGAACATGTCTTTTCATGTTTATATCTTAATGAAGACTCATCCATGTATTCCCTGTTTGTGGAGCTGATATGGATTGAGTGCTGCTCCGCTTCAGAGGTCATGCACCTAGGTCTGGAGATTCCTGGATGATAAAGGGGAAGGTGCCACATTCTTTGGGTATGGTTTTGAAATGGGAGAGACCGAGAAATCATTACCTTTCTTTGGCAGTATACCTTTAAGTTTGCACTCTTTAGATGTGAGGGTGTTCTAAATCTTTCATCCAAGAAGACTTTGTGGTCTCAATCTGGAGCCGATATTAGGGAACCAGCCTTTGGAGCTGTGTGCATTAAATATGGGCTTACACTTGATGTCAAGGAAGCAAAATTTGATGGATATCTAACATGCACTAATAACTCTGTACATGTGTATCAGCTCCTTGATCTTTTTAGTACTTGGTTTGGGGGTTGAATTGTAAATTTTATTATGTCTTTTGAATGTGTTACATTTTTTTTCATGATTAACAATTGACCTGGTGGCTTCCTAAGAAGCTCTGGCCAGACTGTGTCACGCTTTGAAAAATTTCACTGAGTTGTGGACATTGCTTCTGAGGTTATATTCACTGTACTGCTGCTGTTTGGTCCTTTATGGGAAGCATCTCTTCAATAGCATCTCGCAGAGTTTGGCAGGACCAGGGGGAGAAGCTTGTGTTTGGGAGCAGACTCAGAGGCTTCACTGTTCTGTACCTGGTGGCTTTCTTTTCCTTCCACGTCCTAGATGAATAACACATTCCCCATCCTGGAATTCCGGTTCCAGTGTTACAAGAACTTGTGTTCTACCCTTCTTTGTGACCTCGAAGGATACGTATAATAAATTCATGTGATTATTGCTTTCTAAGTTGTATTGGTTAGTTTCTTAGAAAATCGTTGAAAGTTTATGTTTTACAGGAGCACCATTTTCTAATCCACTCTCATCCTATAACTATTTTAAAAATATATTTCATTTTAGGAAGGGTGTGGCCTACAGATGAACATCTGATCTGACCATCTGAGGGTGGTTTTATTGCTGTTATATTTTTCCAAATATTTATCAAACATCATTTGTCTTTAACCCACACCAGAATAATTATTCTAGTGATTATTAGTTTATTACTAGATTATTATATTAGACTATTACTAGATTATCCTAGTTGTGATTATTAGTCTTAATACCTGTACATAAATATCACTTATAGGCATTAATTTTTATAGTGCTAATAGGATTGCATGCTCAAGAAGTACTGAGGATTAAAATTAAGGAATTCCTCTCATTTACCCAATATTTGAATATGAGATTTAAGATGTGTGTTGGATATCAGACAAGGATATGTAGAATAACCATGGAGATAATGAAGGAAATAAGAAATGACTTTTGAAAAGACCGATCAAGGCAACTATCTTATGAAGACTCAACCTCAGGTGGATATTTCACAGGTGTGGTTCCCACAGCCCAAACTCCATGCTCCTTTGTACATCTGCTTTCCCCTTGGAGAGGTGCTTTCTCTCTGGGAAGAATGAGGGGACTAGCCAAACTTCCTGGCATGTGAGATCACCCAGAGTCACATTCTAATGCCTAGTCTATGCAAATTGTGCCAACATACCATACTCAAAATGAGATTTTTGTAGTTAGCAATCTTCCAATTTTTGCAACAAGAAATTTCCGATAACAGCAATGTGGTAATGCACTTCTCTAAATATTTGCAGTGAGCAAGTATGTATTGAGTGAACATGCCCGATGCTATGTGGGACACTGCAGGAGAAATCAACATGTACCGGTGGGGAGACATCCTGTCACTGACACTGCTCAAGCTTACACTAACCTGTAGAAAAACTACACAGTATGAACAACCCTGGAGAGAAGGAGAAATCATAGCATGAAACTGACAAAATTTAAAAACGTCCCCTTCCAAAGAAAGAAACACAGAAGTGCTTTATGGTTGTATTTTTAAATTACTTTCAAGCACATTGTATCATTTGATCAAACCAAGTTGATGGTTCGGTAATCTCATTGATCTGCTTTCTTTGCTTGTAATTTACATTAAGAACTATGGCACTCTTATTTCAAACAGGAGGTGGATAGATTGTGCAAAATTTAGCCTCCCTCAAGATTTCTGTATGTTTGTGTTTATGCAGAGATTTTTAAGCGTAAAATTGGCTTCTTATTCAAAGCCAATGTGAGTGAATAGAATACATATTGCTGCTTATTCTAACAGCCATGAGCCCAACCCCTGGTAAGGCAATAGCTCTCACCTGTGTTTGTGAATATTATTTATATGGCAGCATTTGCTGGTATGGTTGGAGCTTCAGGGATTGTTTAAGGAGCACAATGATTTCATGCAGTCTGCATCATCCAATATGAAATGTTATATACCTTGAAATATTTTTCCGTAATGAGAAGGTCTCCCTCCACTCCCCACATTTGCAGAGAACCATAGATACAGTTTTCTTGCTTTTATTTTAAGCTTGCTGCTACCTGAGGTAGGCAAGGAATGAGCTGCTTTGAGATGTTAGAAGAGATTAAATTGTGTCCCCCAAAATGATGTTGAAGCTCTCATGCCCCAGCGGCTTAGAATGTGACCTTATTTGAAAACAGGGTCATTGTAGATGTAGTTAGTTAAGATGAAGTTGTATTGGAGTGGGATGGGCCCTTAATCCAGTATGACTGGTGTTTTTGTAAGAAGAGGGAAAGCTTAAACGCAGAGGGAACATGGCCATGTGAAGATGGGCTGGAGACTGGAATTACGCTGCCACAATCCAGGATCACTAAGGCCAGCCAGAAGCTGGGAGAGATAAGGGAAGATCTTCCCTTGAGGCATTGGAGCAGGTGTGGACCTGCTAATAATACTTCTGGCCTCCAGAAATGGAAAAGAATACATTGCTATCATTTAAACCACCCAGTTTGCAGTAATTTGTTCCAGCAGCCCTGGGAAAATAATGTGGATGCCACATCGAAAGGTGAAGCCAAGAGCACAGCACAGAACAAGGTGCACTGGCAATCAGCTGACCCAAGGCTGTCTACCTTCGCTCCACGAATTATTCAGGTCTTCTTTTTGTACCTGTCAGTTTGTAAAGGGAGATTGTCATCTCTTGATTGACTATTACAGATCCTTCTAAAATGGTTGCTGTCTAAAAGCTGAGTGGTAGACTCCACACCTTTTACCCCTGTGCAGTGAAGAAGAGTAAAAAGAACAAAAATGTAGCTTTTGATTGAATATTAAGGTCAGACTCATCCACCTGCTGAGCAGGTGTGAATACCACTGCACATGCAACTGGGCAAGCATGGTCAAAGGAGGCCTGATTAAGCAAAACGAAGCTGAGGCAGCCCTAGTCCCTCCCTTGCCCCACCCTGTCCATGCATGCAACTCCCGCTCTAGGAGACTTGAAAGGGACGGGGTGGAGTGGGGGGGATGGGTAGTCACAGATGAACAGGTGACCAAGGAGGTTTATTCTCAATGATGCCTGATGGTGATCCCCAAGAGAATAAACACCCAGACTTCTAGCTCTGGCCACATAATATGTCCTCTTAGGATACATTCACTCTCATTTATTCCCCATGTCCTCATGTCCACACCTGTTCTCTCACTTTTGCATCCCCCCCAAATCTCTGTTCTTAAGTTTTCTCTTACATGATGCATGAACACGTGCCATGGCCATTGGGTAGGAAGCAGTGCAGGCAAACAAGTCAGCCAGTGTACAGGAACATTTCTCGAGAGTACTTGTCCATTCTGTGATGGTAACAGGCTATATCTTCTTTCAAAAACAAGAGTTTAGGGTGTGGTTTATCACTCTTTTCATTAACCTGGGTCAGATAAATCCAGATTCTGATGTACTTTATGGTTCACATGGTGAGCTCTTTGTCAGCTTGGTCCATATGGTTAAAATGATTTGGAGAATTTAGCAAATAACTTAGTCGATATCCCTGGACAGTATTAATGAGAAAAATCCTATGATGGTAATTCAGAATAGATTTTCTATAATGTATTGTGGTTTGGCCAAATACAGTGGATATCTTTGGAAAGTACCAGAAAGAAGTGGTGCCCACTAATCAGATGTCTTTTTTAGAACATTAGCTGTTTCTTTAATGGTCCTCATTTTTGTTATTTCTCTTCAAAAAATATTGGCTATTTAAAAGAATATTCTCTAATTAAAATTTAATACCAGGAAATGAAAGAAAGATGGTTTCAATGCTAGACATTTATAATGACTTTATGATATCCTTGCTCAAATGACAAGTGAAGTTTTCTCAGCATAACATGAGACTAATTTATCAGAAGATATCAAAATGAGTAAAATGTACATTGGAGAAAACCATTTTGTACTCTCAAGAAGAGAGCAAATTATCTTGAAACACTGGGGATTTTTTATTCATCTTTTATGCAGGAATATCTTTTATTAAATACGTGTTGAATTACATTGAAGGAAAGAGTAAACTTACCATCTTGTATCCCTCCCATTTCTAAATGGCACAGGGTATTTATACTGTACACTATATCTACTGTAAGAATTGCTAAGAAAAGCCAACATGCAATAAGCATGTTCTACATGGAATTTGTAAACAATTGCTAGGTGGTAAAATGTGGGGAGAAAATATAGGGAATGAAATTAAAAGGCAAAATTGGCTTACCTAGAGTGGTGAATTTATACCACCCTACTCCAATAGGGTATGTGCATTTGAATGAATTGTAATAGTTTTTAGTAGGATTGAACACACTTTCCAAAATGTAAAGTTTTCAATGCTTAGAGTTTTATCAAATATTTTCAACGAACACAGCTGGTCTATCAGTGGAGGAGGGGGGTTTAAAATGGCCTTAACTCCCGTGATTTTCCTATGAAGATTAATTAGAGTAATGACCACGAGAGCCTTATGGAAACTGTAAAGAACAAGGTCTGGTTCCTCAAACAGTAAAGAGATGCCTGCCAGGTTAAGATGTCGGTGAAATGGAATTTGTGGAAAAGTGTCAAAAGCACTAAAGAGATTGATTTTCTTCACCCACAAATACAGCACGCTGACCTACCTCATACCGAGGAACACAGGACTTCATGATACCCTCTCTTGTGACCTCCCTCCCATCTGAAATGTGACTGTCTTCCGGTGTTCTAGATGCATCTAGATTTTTATATCAATCATATTTGCCATTATTATCACTTTATACACTTATTATTTGTTAAGGGTTACTAGTTCTTTCTCCACCCTTCTTTTTGCATCTCATTTTGAGTACAATTTTCTTTCTGAAAGAACATCCTTTAGTTCCAGGTGCAAGCCTGCTATTGGCAAACTCTCTTAGTTCTTATCAATCCTGGGAAATTTCCAAATTGTTTTCCCAAATATTACTTTCTGCCATTTTTTTCTACTCTCTCTTTCTTGAACTGTAATCACCCATGTGGATTTCCTCCATCTCTTATTCAAGTCTCTTAACCTTTCTTTCATATGTATCTTTCTTTCTTTTATATGCTTCTTATTCTCTCTAGGAAATATTCTGAGTAATTTCTGTGAGTTTGTTTTCTTGTTCACTAGCTTTTCCCAACTGTATCTAATATAAATATTTATGTCAAGGGTTATGTGTTTTACTTCTGTCCGTCCTGCACATATTTTACTGTTTAATATTTTTATATTTTATGATATACTCTTGTTCATGTATCTTATTTTTAATCCAATTCTATAGTTTTACAGCATTTAAAATACTTAGTGTGTAAACAATATTGAGTTATTTCATTATTTGAGGACTCTGTTGCTTCTTCTGACCATTTTTTTATGATAAATTGTTCTCTAATGTGTTAGAGGTTTGGTATTGGAAGCTCAAGATCGGAAGGGAGGAATCAAGCTTCATCTGTAAATATTTCTCAGTGCTCCTTCCTCCAGGGAAGATTTATTTGTCTTTGCTTTTGCCAGATGTCCTTAGAAGCGGAGTCACTTTATGTTCCTTTCTAGAGTGAGGACCCTGCAGACAGTGAGAAATCTCAAACCACAGCGAGGCGAGTACTATGGTTAGACATAATCCCTACATAAAGCTTAGGCTAGGAAGGCAAGGGTATTTGCAAAGGCTGTTTTTTTTTTTTTTTTTTAGGTCCAATCTTTTACTGAAGTTGTAGCTTTCTGCAGACTTCTTTTGTGTAGGACTTGTATAGGACTAACAGCTTTCCATTTCCTCATTGCTGTTAAACTATGTTTTTTTCCCCTAAATGTGCAAATGTCACAGGGAACTTATAGATAGTATCAACAAGATCTTTGCTATTAGGTACTCACCTCCCTCTTCCTTTATAGAGCCCAGAGGACTTTCCTTACTTGAGAAAGCTGCTCTTCGTTTAAGTCAATATTATATTTATGTAGCATGTCCAAGTTTCTTATACCTGGAGTTTTCAAAATAATTAGTTTTTTGCATAGTCAGAAATGGAAGTTGCTACATCTCACTTCTGATTCACTGACTATATTAAACTACCTGGAAAAAATGGAAAAATAAGATTCCAAATAATGTACTCTGACGTACTTTTCATGACAGAAATGACCAAAACTTACCTTAATAGTCTAAAAGAAAATTAATTAGGTGGTTTTAAAGCAAAAATAAAATTTAAAAATAATATAAATAAACGTGGAGTGGAGTTCAAGAAAAACATCACTGTTTCCACTTTAAGTGGAGAAGTAGTTTGACAAGTTTTCATTGAAAGAATTTTGCTGATCTCGAGTTTCTATCAAAGCCCAAGAAGTGTAGACATAGGACGTGCTTATAGGTTAATAAAGCAAAAATCATGTATTATTAACGAGGAAGTGTAAAGGTGGTGCCAGATCCACAGGCATTCACTATTTCATTTCTGGGAGTGTTTTTCAGCCTGCGGTTCCCACACCGTGTGTGCCCTGGAGCCCTCTGTGCCACGCTGCGGGACCTCGGTCTGACCAGCAGGGGGCGCCGAGTGTTCTCCTGCAGCGGCCCTGCATGGGCTGCGGCTCCAAGGTCAATTCCTCAGTACCAGGCAGGTGCCTTTGTAGCAAAGGGCATTCATTCACATTCACATTTACAAAAGTCTCCAGAACAGCCTTGTATGTTCTTCAACTGCCTTCAACTAAAGCTTCGGAATCTGAAAACCTGGAAAGAGACTTAATGTCCAGACTGTATTTTCCTTTTAATTTTGCAACGTTTACAAAATCCATTAAGAATTGCTTTGCAATGATAAACATACACATTTTTATACTTTTTTTTCAAATGCTTTATTCCATTTATATTTAGCGGTGAGGTGGGCCTAGGCAAAAATGAAATAAAAGCACAGTGTTAAGATCTGCAAGGCCATTAAGTTGCAGTGCACGTAATTAATGGACCATGATATTGCTTGAACACAGAAATGTACATTAACGTTGATCCAGTGACACTAGTGATTTGTTTATACAGGGCTAGATCCACCTAAAGCTCGTGGTGCACACTTACAACCTTGCACAGAAAGCGACTGTGCTTTAAAGCACCAAGGCAAAATCCCATTGGGCCAAAGATACCTTGTGTTCCTAGCTGTGGATCTGTTTATCCTCTTTATTTTATACTTTGCATTGTTTCATTGCTTGAAAGAATTCACCCACTTTTTCTGACAAAGGCTTATCAGGTTTTAAAAAAAATATATGTATGTATATATATAAATTTTATATATATTATATAAATGAATGAATTTATATATAAAATCTATATTATATATAAATTTTATATATCATATAGTTTATATAAAGTTTTATATATAATATATATAAAGATAAATATATATTTTTATATATATTGTATATAATATATAAAGACAAAGATATAAATAAGTATATCTTTATATCTATATATAAAGATATAGATATAAATAGATAAATATATATATATCTTTATATATATATATATATGTAAAGTTTTGAAGAAAAGACAAAGCATTGCAAAGAGCTGTCAGAAGGGGACGAGGAGCTTATGAAGTGCGCAGGTGGCCCACAGCCTCTCTGCAGTGGTCACATGAGAGCCAACCCCTCAGCCACATCAACAGCCTACAGCATGTGCCAAGCCCTTAAGAAGTCACACAACATTTCAGAGAATCCTACAAAACCAAAAACACAAAAGCTGTCAACGCAATACATACATTTCTAGGTAGACGTATTAGCACGACTCTTATGTGGGTGCCTGCCAAGGAATCTTGTAAAGGTTTGTGAAAAGTTGCCATCGGTTTTACTGCCTGTCAGCAGTGGAATGAGTGGATTCATTGATTCGTTCATTTGACAAACATTTAATGAGCAACTACTCTGTGTGTGTTCTAGGGGCTGGGAATACAGCATTGAACAAAATACAGAACTAAACGATGCTTGATGGAGCTTTAATTGCCATGGTTAGCATGAGTTACATTCATAAAATATAATACTTAATTTTCATTAAAAAGAATGAACTAGATTTCTTTATATCAACATAGATCTTAAGAGAACATAATGTTGGATGGGAAAAAGTGAGTTTTTCCATGAGAAATAGTAAAATACTTTTGTAAGTTTGAAAAACAAAGAGAAAATACAGAATCATACTATGTGAAGTTCATTGCCACATCTTTGTGTGGGAGTGTGTGTATAATTAAAAAATCAAAACTGGGAATACACACTAATATTTCTGATAATAGGGCTTTTTAGGAGAAAAAGATAAGATAGGGAGGGAAGAAAGAAAAAGCATTTTCCGTAAAGTTTTATTTCTTTCTTTAAAAATAAATAAAGCAAATGATACCAAATGTTAACAATGATCAATTTTAAGAAATAAGTACATGGATGAGTATTTTATGCATATGTGGGTGATTGGTACTTTTTCAGTTAAATAAATAAATGGCAGTGGGAGGAGGGACAGAGGAAGGACATGGGGAGTGAGATGAAAGAAGGATCATGATGAGGCCAGAACTTCCCTAGAGGACTGGCCCGTTGTGAGCCTAAGAGATCCCCTGTAGCAAAACTGAGCGGAGCTCCCTGTGGCTCTTTCTGTCCTGGCCTCACACTGCCTGGTTAGCTTTCCCGACCCATCGTCCATCTCTGCTGTCCTGTTGTTGTTGTCGTCGTTTTGTTTTGAGATGGGGTTTTACTCTTGTTGCCCAGGCTGGAGTGCAATGGCGCGATCTCAGCTCACCGCAACCTCTGCCTCCCAGATTCAAGCAATTCTCCTGCCTCAGCCTCCCGAGTAGCTGGGATTACAGGCATGTGCCACCATGCCCGGCTAACTTTGTATCTTTAGTAGAGATGAGTTTTCACCATGTTGGTCAGGTTAGTCTCTAAATCCCGACCTGAGGTGATCCACCCGCCTAGGCCTCCCACAGTGCTGGGATTACACGTGTAAGCCACCATGCCAGGCCTTCTGCTGTCCAGTTTTAGTAACAGCTTTAGCAACTGCCTTGCTCTGCTCTCAGCATTCCCTGCTTTAACCATCCCGATTTCACCTTTGCCTCCCTTACGTCTATCTTTTGTCTCACAGTCTGAAAATGAAAATCATCTACCACTATCCTGGCACTAGCCCCTCAGCCTCCCAGAACTCCCACTTACCTGGGCCATGTCTGCCCTGCAGCCCATGGAGCCCTGGAGCTCCTCCAGGGAGTGCCTCTCCTGTGCTTCCTTGGCTGTGATCTCCAAGCAGAGGACAGGCCAACTGCCCGTCTCCTTGTCCACCTTAGTAGCTTCGTTTCTCCCTCCTAGCGGTAGACTGCTATCCCTTTCTCCAAGAAACATTGTATAACCCACCTCTTCCAGGAAGCATCATGAACACAGTGCTTCTCAAATGTTAGTGATTCATGAACTATCTTTATGATATCTGCAATCACTGAATACCATCTGTGCTAGTGTTTTTGTCTTTTGAATAATTCTTGTTTACTTAAAACAATGTAATTGTAAAAAAAAAAAAAAAAAAAAAAAAAAAGCATTACATTACTACTTTTATATGGAAGATCAGTTTAACTAGCCGTATAGATAAATGCAATACAATGAAAGAAAAACAATAATATTAAATTCTAGTCATATACAATGTTCTTCCAAAGACTCTTAAGCCAGCAGTTTACTATTCCTTTGTCAAAAAAAAAAAAAGAAAAGAAAAAAGAAAAAGGAGATTAAGAAGTGTCAGAGCAGTTGTGAAGATATCTTACTTCGGCAGAAACATGCCGAGGATTCTAGTGGAGGCGCCTAAGTAGGTGGGTGGATAACTGGTACCTTCTGTGGCTTTCCGTTTGAAAGAATCACAAGAATTATGATTTAGAGAGGGGAAAAATTCTCACCATGTGTCCGGATATCATTTCTCTGTAGCATCTTATCCGCTGCATACCATCAGTGGGTTCCACTCCATCTTAATTCATCATAGATATATCATTTTCTTTTCTTTTCTTTTCTTTTTTTCTTTTTTTAGAGGGAGTCTTGCGCTGTCACCCAGGCTGGAGTGCAGTAGTGGCGTGATCTCAGCTCAAAGCCTCTGCCTCCTGGGTTCCAGCAATTCTCCTGCCTCAGTCTCCTGGGTAGCTGGGATTCCAGGTGCACGCCACCATGCCGCTAATTTTTGTATTTTTAGTAGAGACAGGGTTTCACTACGTTGGCCAGGCTGGTCTCGAACTCCTGGCCTCAGGTGATCTGCCAGCCTAGGCCTCCCAAAGTGCTGGGATTACAGGCATGAACCACCTGCCCAGCCAGATATATCATTTTCTATCTCTCTTTACATCAGCACTTACGTATATCCAACTGACAGTGTTTACCTCTGTTCTGCAGTTGTTTGCACTTTTACTTTATGGTATGTTTCCCTTCCTTCTCATTAGGAATTAGCCTTTTAGATACCTATAATTCCATTACTAGCTCTGCATATGGTGGGCAGTTGCTCTATGATTTTATTAATACCATTTTGTCACCAAGGATATTGCAGCGTGATAAGTTAGATCTGGGAAAGTCATTTAGGGAATTGAGTTACTCTCACAGTGCAAGGCTCTGTGACATGGAAGCCAGCCTCAAAGGTTCTCATGGGGTCAGACTATTTAAAACCAAAAGGCTGTGGAGTAGGAGTGGCATGGGGGACCCCATCTGACATGGTTTCTACCCTTGGATGTTCTCGTAGGTACATATATTTGCATGTATATTTGTATGGACGGCTCAGTAAATTCATTGCAATTTCCTTTGACATCATCGTGTGTCATCGGGAAACAAACATAATCCAAAACCTTCAAATGATGTTGCATTTAAAAAAAATAACTGCTTTCTCTGCTATTCCCATTATAAATGCAACCAAGCCTGTGACTTTATAGACTTGCTAGTCTTAAAGCATGTGTTTGAGGTAGGGAAAATTGTGGCATGTCCAAGAAAATGATACAATATATATTTTGGAAATAGAATTGATAGGACATAGAATTGGTCTGAACGCCAGGATGAGGCAAAGGCGTTGAGGACCAAGGTGGCTGCTAGGTCTTGGTGAGGAGCCCTGAACAGGTGAAGAGTCCGCCTGCCAGGAATAAGAACTAGGGGACTTACTAATGCAGACATCTTTAATTTAAAATGCAGAAGTGTTTAAAGAGAGAACTTTAAGAATCCCAGATATACCAGCTGAAGCTTAAAGACGATTAGCCTTGCTTTGAAATGGAAGCCTAGTCAGAAAAGTAACAATTCCATCTCTAAGATGTTGAGAAAGGCTCTTCAAACATTTTTTGCTCTGACTCTCGGTAAGAAATGCATAGAAAAAAGACATTTTATCTTAGAACTCAGTAATGCACACACATAAATATACAAACACACACATCATCTTATGTACACTCAGGTGTACTGAAACAAAACTGCTGAATATTTATCATCACTGATACATACTGATACATTCTATGTTTCTTCTATTTCATTTTTTTAAAAAATAAAGCTACAATCCATGAAACTGATTTCACAACCTATTAATATGTGAACCCAAAGTGTGAAAAACCATTGTCCCATAATATTAAGTGGCCACAACATAGTGTTTATTTTCATTCTTTATGGTTCCTGTTTCTCCAGATTCTTTCCCATAATCCTATGTCATCTGTATCAGATAAACAGACTTTACAGTTAATTTTCAATGTATTTTGCCAATAAACCCAGTGTCTTGTATTCCTTTTGGGTTGCAACACAGACCAGGTCAGCAGTCATTGTGGGTTGAAGCGCCGTGCTCTGACCTTCCTTCACTTAATTTTTCCTTCTTGCACGTATTGCCTTTTAATCAGCACTGTATTGTGCAGCCACAACTGGAACAGACGATCAACCTGAAATACACACTCCCAGCCCCAAAATGCAGAAATCTTGGGGGACAGGAAGTAACGCTGATGTACCTCTTCTAAATGTGAGTCCGCCTGATAACAAGCACATTCAGTAGCATTCTCTTCCTTCCCCTTTCCTTATCTCTATAATGGGGCTAGTTTCAATTCCCCAAAATCCAAAATAGGTCAGCCATGGACAGCCAGTGCCGCACCCCCTTCTTCTTATTCCCAGCAGGAGGACTCTTCACCTGTTCAGGGCTCCTCACCGAGACCTAGCAACCACCTTGGTCCTCATCGCCTTTGCCTCATCCTGGCGTTCAGGCCAATTCTATGTCCTATCAATTCTACTTTCAAACTATATCTTGTGTCAGTTTCTTGGATATGCCACAGTTTTTCCCACCTCATATATACTTTCCCTTTTAACCTTGTTCTTAGCTCCACTTATCCATGAATAAGCCCTTTTCATCTTCCTACCTTCCGCTGAAGTGCAACCTCCTCAGAAATCCTTATATTCACACCCCACTCCAAATCCCCACCATCGAAACAGCTCTGCTCTTTACTAGAGTCAGCTTCCGTTTCACAATTCACATAAATGCACTTATGAGAGTGGATTTATTTTCTTTGTCAGTGTACTCTTTTTGTCTCTGTTCCCAACTGAAATATTTGCTTTCAAATGTCAGTGGCCAAAACCATCTTGTCCATCATATAAATAAATAAATACAATATATAAGTTTTATGAGCTTCTTGGGTTCTTTAATAAAAAATCCCTTTACTTTTAAAGGAATTATACAAGTATATTCTTTCTAAGGATTCATTCTTTTAAACAACTAGAAATCTAACTAGAGCAAAGATTAATGACAGACTCAAATATCTGCACAAAGATCTGATCATTAACAAACTAAATAGGGTAATTAGGTATACAGTTGGAATGCAGTGTGCAGGCTTAAATTAGTAGTGTATAATTGGGCCTCATTTAACTGCAGGAGAATTTCACTGAGAGAATTTTATTTACATAAAAGAAATGTCTTAGTGAAATTGCTTTGAGAGAATTTAAAATATGTACACCAAATCTCTCCTTACATACTGGATCCAGCTGAGTTGTAAGTTTATTCCTCATGCCCGGTATGGTGGTGTTATTTCTAGTCAAATGATTTCTTCCAGGCGGCTCAAGATCCATGCTGGGGCTTCATTGTTTCTTGGATATCTTGATGATACTCTCATAAACATAATAGGCTCCAACGAAGGTTAAATAAAATGATATGGCGAGGGCTCTGCCCCCTCAATATGATCCCTTATTTTACTGATTCTATTTTTAGAAAAAGCTCGAAGTACGTATATCTTCTAAAGAATCACTTAATTTAGCACTGTGCAAACCTTTGGGGGCAGCAGGTAAGTGGGGCAAACAAGAGGATCCCTTTGTCTTCAGAGAGGAAACTGCCATTTTGAGGGGGCAGCACTAACACCCGTATCAACTGGATTGATGCAATTATGTGTGAAATGGGGAATTATCGCAGAAGTTCAGGGAGATACTACATGGCAGTTTCAACTTTTGTTGATCAACTACATGGCAGTTTCAACTTTTGTGTGAGGTGTTTGGAGGGCAGGGAATACAAAGACCAGGGTGAACATTGAAAGACTCCCCTTCTGCTTTTAGGCATGTCTGGGTAGCAACCAGCTTGAAAAGCAAGCATAATAAAAGCCCTCTTTGACGCATCTACTCCCGACAGTAATATCATCCTAAATTTATCTCCTTCTATGTTGTGTGTTACATGGGTTTGGTTTACGTCTACTGTGTCCATATGCTCACCACCCACTGACATCTTTTTCCAAAATAAATTTTAACTACCCAAGAAGCACATTAATAAAGTCTTCTTTTAAGATACTCAAATACATGACAGTGTGAAATGAAACATAATTTCCCCTCCCCTTCCCCTAATCCACTCATGATTTCAGAGAAAACTACAGTTAACATTTGGGTAGATATCTGCTGATCCAGGCCTCTCTGTTCATTTGCATACACAAATGTATTCATATACCACTGCCTTTGGTACATAACATTACAGATTGTTATGTAACCACTTTAGACTATCCAGTGGATATTTTTCTGCGGGATATGTGTACATATACCTTGCTGTCTATTAAGTAACTGCAGAGTATAGATGTACCCTAATTTATTTACTTATTTATCTCTTGATTGGCATTCCAGGTTTATGTATAATTTTTCATTGTTAAATTATGCATCAGTGCATTTTGGGGTGAACATCAAAGTGTGCACATCTGAGTTTTTCCATAGGATAGTCTTTGACATTGCAAGATGGATTGAAAAGTATGCAAGTCTCACACTTGAAATATACTGGCAAGTTGCCTTTCAAAAATCAAAAGGCTTCACCAATGTGCATGCCCACCTGTAGAGGTTTTTATTTCCCACACCCTTTGTCAAGACCACTTATTTTCAAACATTTTATTTTTTTGTTCTAATCTCCTGGATGAAAAGAATCTCTCATTTTAATTTACATTGATTTGGTCAAGTTCTAAGTAAATTTTGTTCTGCAATTAATTAAAATGTAATTCATTTAACTTGTGAAAAGCTGACATTTTTGCAATATCGAGTTGTCTAATCCTAGAATCGGATATGCCTCTTCATTTATCCAGGTCTTCTGTTATGTCATTTGGTAGTGACGTGGAGTGTTCTTTAACTCAATTTTGTGCATTTCCAACTCTTAGACATTTAATATTTTTATTGGTTCAGCAAGAATATTTTATCATATTTTATTACAGATTAGAGCTATTCTAAAGTGCTTTTCTCTGTCAGGAACTTACACGGATGTTCTTATTTAATATCATGATTTTCCCAAAAAGGCAATATTGCCCGTTTGTACAGGTTATATATGTACTCAAGGCTATGGCAATAGGAAGGCACAGAGCTGAGGCCGTTTGCACCATCCTTTAGAAGTCCTCTCCTGCCTGGCTTTCTTAGCACCATGCTGGCTTGAGTCCTCCAAGCCTCCTCTCACTCCTTTCCTGGGTCTTTTCTTGGCCTTCTTCCTTCACTCCTCTTCCTGGGGACTTACTAAACTTCAGTTCTCATGAAGGGCTCCTCCTCAACAAGCAAAGTGTGGTCTCCAACGCCCTGTCTCCGGCTTGACTTTAGTCACTGATTTTAACTGACTCAGCATGCTCACAGCTGAGCTCTTATCTTTTCTGAAACAGAATCTTCCCTGCCCCAAATCCTTTGCTCTGCCAATGCCACCGCAACCCCATAGTTCCCTCAGACTTAATACCTGGCATCTTCTTCTCCTCACCCAAGCTCTGTTGAATGTTTAGGTTAAATATCTTTACATGCTCATGGCTTCTGCCCCACTCTGCTTGTACCTCTGCTTGCCCATGCCTTGCTGTCTCACACTTGTGTCGTGATGCAAACCCAGGGGAGCGATTTGCATGAGGGCATGAGCCAGCATGCCAGGGCACTATCCTGGCACAGGTACTTCTAGTTGTATAAACTGGGGCAAGTCCCTGAACTTCTGTGTTTCTCAATTTTCTCATCTGAGAAATGGAAATAACAGTATCTTCCTCTTGGGGTCATTTTAAGAACTAAATGTGTCATAACATAAATAATGCCGAAAGCAGTGGTGGCCTCCACCTAGAACCTGTTGGCTCTGATTAGGATTCATGTTAATATCCATGCCTCTATCTAAATGTCCCCTTTTTATAAGGACACTGGTCACATTGGATTAGAGGCATACACTATCCAAGTATGAGTTCATCCTAACATATTACATCTGCAGTGACCGACCCTATTTCCAAATAAAGTCACATCTCAAGGTACTGAAGGTTAGGACATTAACATAAATTTTTGCGGAAGGGGGAAATTCAGCTCATAACATCAGGTTAGATGTCTTCTCTTTAGGGGGCTCTTCTTTTCTCTTATATGCAACTTTCAACATGCGCGTATTTTTGTCACGCAACTCAATTGCTCAGGAAATATCTGTAGCTTGTTCATGCCTGCATCTACTCCTTTACATATATTTATATATATCTATTTATAAGATATATATGATATATATAGATATTTATATATATCTTCTATTTCAATCACTTCCATTTTAATTAATGCTAAGAGGCTCATGTCGTTTCTAATGCTATACACTTAGAATGTAGATTTAATTCTTATGTTCCTCTAATATTTCAGAAACTGTTATTGAAATGGCTTTGGAGAAAGCTCAGTTTCATGACACAGTGTGGCCGTCAGTTGGAGACGGCAGGCACAGCTAATAAAAGTTTCATCATGGTCGTGCTACCATTTGGCATCTTATTAGCAAAGCCATCTGTTCTTTTAATTGCTATTAATTCACATAGATTGCAATAGGAAAAACAAAACAAACAAGAGCTCTAAGATGTGTTTCTCTAAGTGAAAAATGACATATGCTTTTAAAATCTTCCCCCAAATAGTATTGCCTTTATTGAAGATCTAACAGCTTAGCCACATAGTAAAAAGCCAGAGAACATAATGAAAGAATAATTCATCACAATCTTAAAATATGCTCATTTTCATATAAGAATATATTCATCTCTGGAGGGGAACAAACTCTTTTTATGTAGTCTACATGAGGAAATGTGCTGAAATCTAAAAAAAGCTACTTTAGCTTTCTTTTTACTGAGACCTAGGAAAGGATGTTTTGAATACAAGCAATAATAGACTATGTAATCAGCCCATGCATTCAACAAATATTTTAGGATATCATAGCCAAGTCCTGTTCTATGTAATGGAGATGAAATGTTGAACAAGACAAAATGAGTTCTTGTTCTTCTAGATGAAGGAGGGAAATGTTAAACCAATCTCTTGCACATGTATGAGATACAGGTATAATAAAACCAAGTCTCTGATCATGAGTGAGCATGATCATGTGGACTGACTTTGCTGGAAATTTGACTTAAAAACTGAGGCCAGGATGACAAGAAGGACTCAGCCAGGGAGAGATCTGGGCTCAGAGCCTCCAGTCAGAGCAATTAAAAGAAGGACAGCATAGCCTGAGCATGGTGGAAGAAGGAGAGAGTAGAAGGGAAGCTTTTGGAGATATAGTCAAAGCCCAAACCATCATAGACCATCATAAGTGATTAGGGCTAGTGGGATTCCATCAAGGCACTCAGTGAGGTATATTGCTAAATGCTTGTGGATGTTGAGTAAAGAATACATTGTAGAGAAGAAGAAGTGGACACAGAGAGTTTGAAAGCTACAATCCTTAGATGTGTGTGGTACAGTTTTGAGGGAGGAAAGTGGATGGATTCAGAATATATTTTGGAGGTAGAAGCAGAAGGCCTTCCTGTTAGATAAAATATGATGGACAAGAATGATTAATTTTGAGACTTCAGGATATGTTTTTTTTTATGTTCAGATACTAACAGATATGCCAGGGAGAATTTTTCAAGTAACATGATAATGATTTTGGGGAAAGTCCCTAAGTTTCTGTGAATATCCATTTCTACTGTGGAAAAGACTTCTGGAGACAATATCTTGGTCAGCTTGGGCTGCTATAACAAATATCATGGACTGGGTGGCTTAAACCACAAAAATTTATCTCTCACTGTTCTAGAGGCTGGAAAGTCCAAGATCAAGGTATTGGCAGATTTGGTGCCTGATGAGGGCTCCCTTCCTGGATTGCAGACAGCCGCCTTCTCACTGATCCCACAGGGCAGAGAGAGAAAGTGAGGTCTGGTCCTACCCTTATAATCACATCTATACCTAATTACTTCCCAAAAGCTTTACTTCCAAATACTGTCATATTGGGGATTAAGAATTTGTCATATAAATTTTGTGCAGATGCAAACATTCAGTTCATGGCAGATGTCTGTGATCCTCCTTTCCCCAAGCCTTTCACTGGAATATACAAAAATACTCCATAGACTCAGTATATCTTTCTGTTTACCAATGCTCTGTCATGTGACATTGGCTCAGAGGTTCGGTAAATATTTTGCCTGTGGTGACATAGCTCCAAATGGCAGAATTGTGATGTAAAATTCATCTATGTCATTACCACTCAGATTCTTTCTTTAACATATGAGGTTGCCTTTCATAAGTAAGCAAACGAACGATTGAGAGGGGGTCCTGCTATGCTCATGTCAGTGGGATCTTCCCTGTCTGGCTCACACAGGCTACATTTTATACACCTGTGGTTTGGCCAGAACAGCAGAATAACAAACATGGCATTTACTAGGATAGATACCATTTTAATTTTTATTTATTGTTAATATTTTTTCAATTGGAAAGTTATAATTATATACTTTTATTGGGTATAATGTGTTGATTTTGTATGTGTCTATATATGCACACCTAGGTGTATACACAGTATGAAATGATTCCATCAAGATGGTGAACATATCTACCACCTTGCCTATCCCTTTTTTGTGATGAGATACTTGAAATTTACTCTCTGAGCTATTTTGAAATACAGAATACATTATTATTGAGCTTAGTCACTCTTCTGTGCAATGGATGTGTGACTACCTGCTAGATGACATAAATGCATTTTAATTTGATCTTCAACAGCAGAACAGAGATTACTCATCCTCTCTCTTCTTTCTAGATGAAGAAAGCAAAGTTTAGAGTTGAATGACTAGACTGAGGCCACACAGCTGGAAAGGGACAATGACCGTTTTATAGTTCAGATCCACTGGCTTCCAAAGCCCAGGTTTTTTCTTCCACTCTGGAAAATCTCTCAAAGTGGATGAGCTTATTGCACCTGAAACCAGGGAAAGATCTTTTAATTTAATTCTTTATAAGAGCAAAGAAAAAGTTAGCTGAGTAGATTGAATAAGCACATTAATGAAGAGGACTTTAACATATAAAGTTAATTATTTATATTTGAATAACACACAAGGATAAAAGCAGGTGTGGGGATAAATACCAGTTTTCCTCCTTGGGTATCAGTAGCCCCTTCATCCTGGTGAGACAAAGATAATGCCTCTTCCCTGACTGCTCTCCAGGTTCTTCCCTTCTATCCTTTTTCCTCAACTTCTTGGAATGCTCCTAAACCCAAAGGCTCAAATCTGTGTAGATTACAAGCTCCCTAGAGATAGGGGCTGTCTCTCTCCTTTTTGCATTTTTGGAGCCTAGGACAGTGCTGGCCCAACGAATGGGTGCATCGCTTGGCTCTGTTTCCTGCCCACTTGTAACACATGCTAGTTTCTAGAATCAACTGTGATGTGCATCTTTCTGGAGATCATGCGTGCCAGCTTTCTGCAGCTCAGATCCTAAAGATCTGGCTTTCTGCTTTAACAACCCATAGTTCAGCAAAATAGATTTCTAGAACTGCTGGTATTTTAATATCTGCCTTTGAAGCAATCGTGTAGAGAACCCCAAATGGTATCGTGCTAGAGCTTCAGAACCCACTGCTCTCTGGGTGTTTTTCGCAGTCCAGCACTATGACAATGGGAAGAACGTGGCCATAGAACTCCAACCCTGAGGGTTTCTGCAACATTTTCCTATTGGGCTAATGCCCCATTTTCTTTGGTAGTTTTGTGTCCCTACATAGAAATATCCCACTGGACCCTATGCTAATCTTAACCAGGCTGATTGAACTGGCACCGTGCGGTAGATTTATTTTAGTGGCACTAACATGCAAGCTCATGTTAACTGACATTGGAAAACCAGTCTTTGACTTGCTCATAACCTATTTACTCTTAGTTTATACAAAGTCCTAACAGCTTTGGTATGTCTGTTTTCTAACTCTCAGCATACTGAATGCATCACATTGTGCTTTGACAAAGATACTGATAACAAAGGGAAGTAACATGTAACAGCTGCATAGTAAAGCAGGAAGCAGAAAAGCTATTAAAGACAAGCTCAGAGACTTGAACATCTGGCAGTCTGGGACCATTCCATGCATCTTGAGATGTCAGATAGCTTCTGAGATATTAGTAACTGAGCAGCATGGCTCAGTAATCGATGTCCAAAATGATGACTCAAAATCCAAAAATCATTCACTGTTCAGTTGACTGTGAATTGCAGTGTGTTTAACATGACAAAAAGTATGAACTATGTTTTAGAAATGTGTCCAGTTAAATGCTAATAGTATTCCAAGGAAAATAAAGTTACTCATAAATTTTTTGCTTTGCACAGTTGTATGTTACAAGACAGTTCTGAGTAGTCAAGGGTGTGTGTGTGCTTGAGTATGTGTGATAGAGAAAGACACACAAAGAGAGAGAGAACCAGACAGAATTGTGTGTTTGCACTTTTTTGTACCAATAAATTGTATTTAAACATTTACCTATTTTAGCAGAAGCACATTCATTAATCCCATTGAAGGACATGAACAAATCATTTATTCCATATGACATGGAAACCTTTGGTGGCATAAGGTGTCTAGTGGGGTACAGGGGCAAGATAGAGAATAGTTAAAATGATTCCTTGTTACCACAGAGCTGACATATTTGGTGCTCTAATGACATAGCTGTGCCCTTATTGGCCCTTGATAGTTCCACAGGACTCCCAAGTTGAGACTGTACCCGAGGACCCTGGACTTACCTGTTCCTGTCATAATTAAAAGATCCTACTCTTTAACCTTATTTTATGTTTTAAAATGTTGATCAATTTCACGATGACATAAATTGAGAAATGAAGGACTAGGCAGAGGAGGTCAAATTAACCCATTTATGCCTGAGTTTGCAATTTTTTGAATTTTTGCAATCAGGCCTTGGCCATGACCTTGAGCAATAGGAGATAAATAACTGCCACATGCTTAGCGTTCCAATAATGAAACGCTAGGCATAAATAGGTTTACATACAGAAACTCAGTCAATGTCAACTCCTTCATTCTTGTAAACATCTCAGAAAATGCTTAAGACAATCAAAGGTTCAAGTTCTTCTGAAATGATATGCCCTAAAGCCTTATTTAACATAAGTGAGTAAACAAAAAAATAATGTTAGATATTGCAAGAACAAAATGTTCCTAGAGAATAGAGCCCTCTCTGGAATCGGTAATAATGCAGGCTGCTGCTATCTGTGTACATTTCTCAACCTTTCTGGAAAATGGCACGCAAAATCCTTTCCACTGATATTTTGCCACCACTCATGGCTTGTCAATTCTAATGAAAATACTCCATGCTAAGAAGGTGACAGGAATTACATACATCATCTTTTTTTTAGTTTCCTTTCTGTCTATCAAACTGTACTTTAAAGGAATTGATTATTAAAGCATTATATAAGTATGCAAACGATATCAAAAGAGAAATAATGTTTCCATTATACACAATGTGTATCATAAGAAAGGCTGAGTGTGATGACATATGACAAGTGGTAAAAGATATTTTTAGTTGCTTTCATTTTGGGGAGTAATAAATAAAAATTATCTGGAATATACAGCATTAGGAGATTTTTCAACTTCTCTAATAGCTAGCATTATTTGTGGCATATTTTAAACTAAATATCTAACTGGAGTTGTTTTTGAAAGTTAATGTAGATATTAGTTTAAATATATGTTATACTCGCTTTAATATTTAATTTGTGCTCCTTTGAAAAGTTTATACAAGGTGAGTATTTGCTCTATTATTTTACGATCTTTTCCACATCTGTGTTCTTTGTAATTACTCCTAACTCATGAGATTTCATAAATCATTTTTAGGCTGGGCATGGTGGCTCATGCCTGTAATCCCACTTTGGGAGGGATTACACTCCCTAGCACTTTGGGAGGCCGAGACAGGTGGATCACTTGAGTTCATGAGTTCAAGACCAGCCTGGGCAACATGGTGAAATCTCGTCTCTGTGAAAAAATACAAAATTAGCCAGGTGTGATGGCCCACTCCCATAGTTCCAGCTACTCGGGAGGCTGAGGTAGAAGGATTGCTTGAGCTCAGGAGGTGAAGGTTGCAGTGAGCTTAGATGACACCACTATACACTACAGCCTGGATAATACAGCCAGACCTTGTCTCAAAAAAAAAAAAACCAAAAAAAAAAATTTTAATTTATCAGAGCAACTGACCTATGCATGATGTGTAGCTATTGCAGAAAATGACCAAGAAATTATGTTTACAATTTAAATATGTAAAGCTCAAAAGCAATGAATCTAAGACTCCTGGAAATTCAGACTGAAATAAACTAAAGGACGTTTCAACTGAACCTGAGAAAAACAAGCAATAAAACCTGATTCTTTGGCATTTTAGTCTTTTTTCAAAGAGAAAAATCACATTCTTTCCAGTGGAATCACATCACATGCAGAAACAACGCATAGAAGAGTCTAACGGTGGCAGGTGTACTGAGTTACCCACGATGAAGGTGCAGTGAGGCACTCTCAGCCATACTTTTATGCTCCAACTTGTTTTATCACCCAATTAAAATTGAACAGTGAAAAATATATTTAAAAGTTACATTTTCAAAGGGAAAAAAACATGGTTGCCCTTAAATTAACACTGATATTTGATCTCAATGTTGGCCCTTTCTGTACAACCGAAGCTTTACCAGTAAAAATCACAGGTTACAGATAGGACACTGTTTTGTACTGGCATAATGGGCAATGACTGATCATGAATTGTTTTTCTTGAGGTAAAAATTGTTATTGTCAATGATTTGAATAGTCCCTTTAAAAGTTAGTAATTAAGAAATAACAGTATTCTAAAACTCTGAATCTGGGAAGAATTGATGTGTGTAGTAGAATATAGTGATAAATATTGGTTTTTATTGGGAGGAAATAAGACAGCCTTTTTGGGGAAAGTTTGTAGAATATTTTGTTACTTTGTAGTCTGATATTTTTGTGCTTTTATTGAAATATTTTAAACTGAGACAAAAGTTTATACTTTCATAAACTAGAAATATGCAACAAAAAGTTAATACTCCCTTAATTTGTCACATGCTAAGAGAAATGCAATGATCCCAGAAAATATTCTATATTCGCTATATACCAATTATATGACAACTTCATTGCTGTAAGATAAATGCATGACCTAAAAAAAAGTTTGAGGTTAGATTTGCTAAGTATATATTATATAGCATAAGTACTAAAAACCCTTAATGTAGGCTAGTCAAAAAGTTAACACAGCTTGGACCCATATTTCTCACACACACACACACACACACCCATTTTTAGCCTTTTCATTAAGTTTCTTCAGGTGGAAAAAAAAACTGTTTAAGGACTTTGTCTATGTGGTTGGGTTGCTTTCATTGTATTTTAACCAAGCCTTTGTTTTCCTGTATTTCAGGATCTAGATTTCTCATCACATCCACGGGAGCCTTGTATATTAAAGATGTACAGAATGAAGATGGATTGTATAACTACCGCTGCATCACGCGGCATCGATACACCGGAGAGACGAGGCAGAGCAACAGCGCCAGACTTTTTGTATCAGGTAAAAACTCATCAAGACTCTGTCTGCCATGTCTGCTGTTTCTTTGTTAGTATCCTGAGACGACTCAATCAAAATTGTGGAGTGTTGCCATTAAAATGGAGCCTTCAATTCCTTTTCCAAAATAGTTTAGCAATTTTAAAACTCTTTTAAATGAATAGGAATACAATTTCATAGAAATACAGATTTCACATTTGTCAAACCAGTAATTGACCCATTCACATGATGACGTGTTAGCATTTCAGGGAGCACATTAGGAGTGAAAGATCCATCTCCATCTCAAATATCCATCTCAAATGCAGTCAAATTGCATGTGATTTGATTAGAAAATCAAATACAAAATACCCAACCTTTGCCTTTGTGGCTGAAGAATATAAAATTGCTCCCTGTAGTAAATATCCTGTAAGGTTGTAATAGTGAGATGGAAGTGACCAAAGGTTGCTTGCTATCAATATTTAAGAAGTACCTTATTTGTAATAATGCTTTATGGGAAGAAGTGAAGGGAACTTGTTGAACATTGGGATAATTTAAAACATCACTGCCTGAGCACCCACTTTTTGTCCTTGATAAAATGACACAGGAGCCAACATAAAGGGGCTCTCATCAGCCAAAGGGAATTAACTGAGTATCAGCAGTGATGCTTGCACATGATTGATAACCATTAAATATTGTGAAAACCTTTGAGTTCATTACAATTTTATACATATATGTGTATATGCACATACATGTGCATATATACTTCAATGTGAACACATGAATATATATTTCATATAAAGAAAGAAATAAGAATCTCATTGGTCTGCATAGTAGTAACCAGGACACTAACTCTTCATTCTGATAACAGGTGATTAAAGACAACAACAACTCAATGTATTCTGTCTTTCCTATAGCTACTGTATTTTTAGATAACCAGCTAACCTTAGTTCAGAAGGGAAAGTTCATTCTGCAGAATAATTGTGTCTACTGAATGCGACAGAAATGACAAAATTAGAAAATTCTATTTTCAACCTTAATAAAATAACTCAGATAAATTTTAACATCTGACCTCACTGATCAATTGAGTGTCACTAAGAACAGGAAAACCACACATTATGTGGATGCAATGTGAAGTGCACAGCACCCCTCTCAAAGAGAAAGAGGTTGAACACTTATCTAACCAACCCACTGAAATAAATTCCAGTTCATAAGAAAAATGCCTGTGGCAATAACGGCACAAATTAAATGATGTCATAGACAAGCAAATTCAGCATGGTAACTACCTGGTTTCTTTAGGAAGTCAAGTCAAATACATGGGAGAAAGGAGGAGGGCTGGCTCTGCATTAAGAAAGACTCAAGAGATGTAACAGCTACATGTGAATAGAAGGATCTTGATTTAATTAATTCAATTGTTTAAAAGCTAGCCACTTTTGAGCTGATGAGGAAAAATGAATTTGCAGTGTATACTGCCTGATATTGTGTAATACAGACTGTGGTTATGTAACAAAACTCTATTTTTATTAGAGAAGCATGCTAGTGATGTGATGATAAAATGACATAGCTTCCCTTTTTTGTTGCTGTTTTTGTTTTGAGGTGGAGTCTCTCTCTGTTGCCATGCTGGAGTGCAGTAGCACGACCTTGGCTCAATGCGATCTCTGCCTCCTGGGTTCAAGCGATTCCCCTTCCTCAGCCTCCTCAGTAGCTGGAACTACAGGCGTGCACCACCATGCCTGGCTAATTTTTTGTGTTTTGGTAGAGACAGGGATTCACCATGTTGGCCAGGATGGTCCGATCTCCTGACCTCGTGATCCACCTGTCTCGGCCTCCCAAAGTGATGGGATTACAGGCGTGAGCCACTGCACCTGGCCTATAGCTTCCCTTTTGTTGCATATTCTTTACCACCAAAAACAAAGTAAAACTATCAAGAAATAAACATGATGAAGAATAGAAAAGTTTTGGTGTCAGAGCCATTAATATGATGAATATATGGGATGCATCATATTATTTTTGTCTATTTCTGTGTAAGTTTTCAAACGTTTGAGATAAAAATAATTTTTGTAAATATATATTAAAAAGTTTGAAGCCTGAGACAAAGACAAAAACGATACTGAAGGGGATGAAAAGGATTTCGTTGCTTAGATTTGACATATGACCAAATATCCCCACAAGAGCCTGTCTCAAGCATTGCTTCAATCATGCACTTAAAATATAAAACATCGGATGCTGGTGAGGGTGCAGAGAAAAGGGAACCCTTATACGCTACTGGTGGCAATGTAACTTAGTCCTGCCATTATCGAAAGCAGACTGGAGATTTCTCAAAGAACTTAAAATAGAGCTACCATTTGACCCAGCAATCCCATTACAGAGTAATATATCCAAAAGAAAATAAATCACTCTTCCAAAAAGACATATACTCTTGTATGTTCATCACTGGGCTATTCACAATAATAAAGATGTGAAATCAGCCCAGGTATCCTTCAATGGTAGATTGGATAAATAAGATGTGGTATGTATAAACCGTAGTATACTGGAAAGCCATAAAAAAAAGAATGAAATCTTGTTCTTTGAAGCAATGAGGATGGAGATGGAGGCCATAATTCTTAGTAAATTAACACAGGAATAGAAAACCAAGTACCTCATGTTCTCACTTATAAGTGAGAGCTAAATATTGACCACACGTGGACACAAATATGGGAACAACAGACACTGTGGATACTAGACTGTTGAGGGCAGGGAGTTTGGGTTAAAAAGTTACCTATCAAGTACCATGCTCACTATCTGAGGAACAGGATCTCTACTCCAAACCTCAGCATCACGTAATAATCCCAAGTAACAAATCTACATATACCACCTGTATCTAAAATAAAAGTTGAAATAAAAAAAGAAATACCTCATTCCAGTTTCATAAAACAGTTTTATTGAGATGCAATTTACTTTAATATAAACTCCATTCAGTTTATTCAATAATTTTAGTAAATGCATAGAGTTGTGCCACAACTTGCACCAATCTAATTTTAGAATATTTTCACCACCCAAAAGATTCCTCCTACCCATTTGAAGCCAATTGCAACGTCCATCCCCAGTCCCAGACAACCACTAATCTATTGTCTGTCTCTGTAGAGTTGCATTTTCTGGATATTTCACGTAAATGGAATGATACAGGATGTGGATTTTGTGTCTGCCCTTCTTTCATGTGGCACCCATGTTGTAATGTGTTAGTCGTTCGCTCTTTCTTGTTGCTGAAGAGCATGTGATCATACGTAAATACTGCATTTGGTTATCAGTTCACTAAATTATGGACATTTGGGTTGTTTCCACTCTTTGATGATGAATAATCCTACTACTAACATTTGTACCTAAGTCTTTGAGTGAACATGTTTTCATTCATTTAGGGTAGGTACCTAGAAGTTGGGGCCTCATGGCAAATTGAAGTTTAAACATTTTAAGAAAATGCCAACCTGTTCTGGCTGCTTTTATTTGGCAAGTATATCACAATACACCTGGGGAAAAAATAAACTCTAGCCAATGTGATGTGAGAGGAGAAAAATGTGTGGGTTTGTAGGAAATCCTGCTTAAAAGTGACTTCACTGAGGGGGCATTCTCTTGCATTTTGGCTTTCCTTCTTTACGCCACCTGTGATGTAGATGTGAAGGCTGGCACTCCAGCAGCCATTTTTATGTGAAATCTGTATGTGTGCATATGTAAGTCTATATTTACCTTCCACCAACAATGTGTGAAGATTCCAAGTCCCTACGTCTTCACCAGCATTGTTTGTGATTTTATTGCAGTCATCCTAGTGGGTGTGAAGTCATGTCTTACTGTGATTTTAATTCATATTACCGTAATGCCTAGTGATATTGAGCATCTTTTTGTGTACTGATTAGTTATTTGTATATCTTCTTTGATGATGTAAAATATCAACGATTTTGCCCATTTTGTTTGGGTTGTTTCTTCTCATTATAGAGATGTAAGCATTTTTAATACTTTTTGGATTTGAGTTCTTGATTAGAAATATGATTTTCAAATTTTTTTCACTTAATGATGCCTTTGAAAATGCTACAGTTCTTAATTTTTTTATTTTTTTATTTTTATTTTTTGAGGTGGAGTCTTGTTTTGTTGCCAAGGCTGGAATGCAGTGATACGATCTTGGCTCACTGCAACCTCCGCCTTCTGGGTTCAAGCTATTATCCTACCTCTGTCTGTAGCTGGGACTACAGGCGCATGCCACCACACCTGGCTAATTTTTGTATTTTTAGTAGAGACAGGGTTTCACCATGTTGCCCAGGCTCATCTTGAAGTCTTCATCTCATGTGATCTGCCCACCTCGGCCTCCCAAAGTGCTGGAATTATAGGCATGAGTCACCGCGATGGACCAGTTTTTTTTTAATTTTGAAGAAGTTTAGTATATTGATTTTTTTCTGTTGTTGCTTGTTTTTTTAGTGTTATGCCTAAGAACTTCTCAAGGTCATGAAAATATTTTCCCTATGTTTTCTTCTAAAAGCTTTTATAGTTTTAGCTGTAATATGTAGATCAATAATCCATTTTGAGTTAATTTTTGTAGGTAGTGTGAGGCAAGGTTCTAATTTATTTTCCTTGTGGATATCCAATTGTCTCAGCCATGTTTACAAAATGTCATTGGAATTGCATAGCACTATCTTCAGCATATTTGAGAAATTTCTGCCAATAGTTTCAGTTAGAATAAAACTTTCTAAGTGCAGTCATTGAGAGTTGATTTTTTATGAATAGCATTAGAAGTTGGTGCATTTCGTTTTCAGAGATTGTGGGATTGTTCTGCAAAGAAAGTCAGAGGTGCGCACCGTGGTGTTTATTGTCAGCCACCCCTGCCCAAAGGGGTGACATCTTTGTGCCACCTTCTCCAACTCTACTTCTACTTCCTATTCTAAATAAAATGACAGATTTCGCAACTATTTTTTCATAGTACTTTATAATATCTTCAATATTCCACTCTAGTGTAACTAAAATCTGTATTACTGAAGAACGAGAGCTGTCATTATATTCTCATATTTCTTAAATGAATGAAGACAGAGTTCAGAATAATAGAGAAGCTTACCCCAAGTAATACATACTATCTTGGATATGATTTCTACTTACTAAACAATATTGCGATGGTGTTTATATGGCCTGCAAGTTAGTGTAGTAGGAGGTAATAAATCACATGCGGTTGAGGATGTCCAAGACCATTTCCGGAGTTGGCTTTAGGCACATCTTTGTGTCTTCTCGTTCACGGAACCCATTGGGTGTGCAGGTGATGATACTTCCAGTAACATGGATGCAGACAGCTAACCATTTTTCTAGACGCTTCGTTGATGCTAGAAGATGCCAAAGATCAGTGAGACATCATTGGTTAGGCCTGTCTTCTTAATTATTCAGTCTCTGAGAACATGGCTTGATCTCCAAACCAACACTTTTCAAAATCCGTTTGTAATTTCCTTTAGAAGCAGGTAAATAAAGCCATGAAGTTTTTGCTGGCACAGGTTCTGTACTTGGGTATTGTGAAACTTTTATATCTCTCTCGCCTTCTGGAGCCCCATAGTCATGCATGTGAATGAGTATAATTCTGGAATATAGAATTCTTCAGTTAATGAAGAATTAGAGGAGTCCTGGAGGCTCATCAGGTATTCTTTAAAAGAGTATTTAGGTTCCCTCATCATATCACTGTCACATTGTTCTCATAAGACACCAGTGAAGTTAAAAGAGCAGCAAGTTCATAATGAAGTTTTATCTCTGATGATTACAAAAGAAATAGAAAGCCAAGACATTTCAGCTAAATACTTTTGTTCTATTTTCAACAGTGCCTACTGACTGCCCCCAGTGGCTGACTACGGAATCACAGCCTCTTAAAGAAGTCTTTCTTTTTCTTTTTTATTTTATTTTATTTTTATTTATTTATTTATTATTATTATTATACTTTAAGTTCTAGGGTACATGTGCATAACATGCAGGTTTGTTACATATGTATACTTGTGCCATGTTGGTGTGCTGCACCCATCAACTCGTCATTTACATCAGGTATAACTCCCAATGCAATCCCTCCCCCCTCCCCCCTCCCCATGATACGCCCCGGTGTGTGATGTCCCCCTTCCCAAGTCCAAGTGATCTCATATTCAGGACATAGGCATGGGCAAAGACTTCATGTCTAAAACACCAAAAGCAACGGCAGCAAAAGCCAAAATTGACAAATGGGATCTAATTAAACTAAAAAGCTTCTGCACAGCAAAAGAAACTACCATCAGAGTGAACAGGCAACCTACAGAATGGGAGAAAATTTCTGCAATCTACTCATCTGATAAAGAAGTCTTTCTATTAATAAATGATTTTTTGATGTTATTGTTTATTAAAACAGAAGTTTACTCTCTTGTATATAAGTCCAGAAGCTGGTTTGCCAGCTCCAGTGTCACCAGGGACCAGGCTTTTATCTTTGTGATCCATTATCCTCAAGTGAGATTCCATTCCAGGTGATGTAAAGAAGCAAAGGAAAAATGCATAAAAACACCCCTCTCAGCTAAGTCACCTTTAAGCAGAATTTCCTACAAATCCACACATTTTCACCTCTTACATCTCCTTGGCTAGAGTTTATTTTTCCTCCAGGTTAATTGAGGTATTGAAAAATGAAAATTGAATATATTTAAGGTATACAATGTGATGTTCACTGTGTGTGTGTGTGTATATATATATATGTACACCACTATCAAGCAAAATAACATATCTATTGCCTCACTTAGTTACCATTTGTATGTGTATGTATGTATGTGTGTGATGTGATGACAACATTTAAAATCAACTGTCTTTGAAAATTTCAAGTATATAAGATAGTGTTATTAACTATAGTCGCTGTGCTTGATATTAAACCTCCAGAACCTATTCATCTGGCATAACTGAAACTTTATACCCTTTTACCTACCATATGATCTAGCAATCCCACTCTGGGTATATATCCAAAGGAAATGAAATTAGGTATCTGCACTCCCATGTTTATTACAGAATCATTCACAACAGTCAGAATATGAAAAAAACTTAAGTGTTCATTTACATATACACACATGCATAGGAATATTATTCCTATATACTCAAAGGAATATTATTCAGCCTTAAGAAGGAAATATTTCCATTTGCAATGACATCGATGAACCTGAAGGGCATTATACTAAGTGAAGAAAGCCATGCACAGAAAGACAAACATTATCTTTACTCACATACATGTGAAATCTAAAAAAGTCAAACTCAGAGAAGCAGGGAATAGAATGGGGGTTGCCAGGGACTAGGGGATGGGACAAATAGCGAGATGTTCATCAAAAAATACAAAGTTCCAGATGGCTCTCATTTGATAGGACAGTGGATATCCATTCCTTGGCCATCAGATTCATTGCAGGTAGATCAAAAAAGTCATGGCATTTTTCTTACTGAGGCAAAGACGAGAAAATTTCAGGAGGCAGGAGTCTATAACTCTTCTGTAATATCCATGTGGAACACAAGGGTGTTGGTTCATGCAAGTTCTAAACAGGATGAATTAGAAGAGACAGCAGGGAGAGAACACTGAGTTTTACGTTTAGCATCTGATCAGGTGCTGTATTTTATAGTCTTCATAGTCATGCAAAGATTATGACCTTGGGAACATCACTGCATTCAAACAAACTTGAAGGACATTGAGCTGCGTGATTTCCACAGACCCAGTTCTTGGGAATATTTTATCAAATTCCTCACCTGGTTCAAGATGATGTCACAGAACAGGCAAATTATACAAGGCCATGTCAGAAGTCATAAGTCATCATTTGCATGCTGCTGCTTTCTAGTCCATTGTCTTGCTATACCACATGTTGTTGATAGTGCTTATTCACCTGACCTCAAATACTATCTTCTCAGAGAGTCTATCCCTGAGGACCATATCTGAAGGCCTCTTGGCTGCCTCCACACCCATAACATGTGGGCTTCACTCTCTGTTATGCCCTCTTTTTCTTTCTTTAACTACACTTATTACAAATTATCTTTATTTGCTTGCCAATGTGTTGCTTGCTCCCCAACACCCACCCGCCCAACAGAACATGAGCTCCAAGAAGACACCTGTCTCATCCACCACTCTCCCATTAGTGCCTAACTCTGTGCTGGTCTACACTGGAGGATCAAAACATATTTGGGAAATGAATAAATAAAATATTTTAAAATTCAAAAGCTGTGTGTACAACTCTTTCTCTTGTGCAATAAATTTTACTAAAGGTAAACAACTATTTCTGCTAGTGTTGCTTTTTTTTTCTGTTTAAATTTATTTAGGCTGGGTGTGGTGGTGCATGCCTGTAATCCCAGCATGTTGGGAGGCCCAGGCAGGAGGATCACTTGAACCCAGGAGTTTGAGACTGTGGTGAGCAATCATTGCACCACTGCACTCCAACCTGAGCTACAGAGTGAGCCACTGTCTTAAAAAATTATTTATTTTATTAATTTTTTATGACATTTTATTGATGCATAATAGATACACATAGTTTGGGGTACATGTGATAATGTATTCACATAATTTGTTAAAATCAAATCAGTGTACTTGGGATATTCATCACATTATATGTTTGACTTTTCTTTAAACTATATTTCAATTCTTCTGTTCTAGCTATTTTGAAGTACACAATAGATAATTGCAAACCATACTCATTCCACTGATCTATCTACCACTATGTCTTATTTCTTCTCTCAAATTGCATATTTATGCCCATTAAGGATCTTTTAAAGATAATTCTGACATTCCCAGTTATGAAAAGACAATCTGATTCTTAGCCTGAGCTGACAGCTCTTGTTGCAGCCTGCTCATTCTGGATCTTTTATTCATTTACTGGGGAATGACCAACAGAAGCTCTGACCAGTGTTCAACCTTTTGTAAATTCTGAGCAGAAAATAAATTGTATGAATAGGGCATTTCTTTTTCTGTTCACTTATAAAATCTTATAGATCTGTATCAATAGTTGGTATGATGCACCAGTTTAAATTATACATGAAGTCCTACAATTATAAATGACCGCTTCAACTCCTTATTCACTGTCTCTAAGAGTTTTTATTTCTTCTACAGACCCAGCGAACTCAGCCCCATCCATACTGGATGGGTTTGACCATCGCAAAGCCATGGCTGGGCAGCGTGTGGAGCTGCCTTGCAAAGCGCTTGGGCACCCTGAGCCAGATTACCGCTGGCTGAAGGACAACATGCCCCTGGAACTTTCAGGGAGGTTCCAGAAGACCGTGACGGGGCTGCTCATTGAGAACATTCGCCCCTCGGACTCAGGCAGCTATGTGTGTGAAGTGTCCAACAGATACGGAACAGCTAAGGTGATAGGCCGCCTGTACGTGAAACGTAAGTTGGACGGTAACTTGCAAAGGTGGTGTTGGCTTCCATCGATGGAGCTCCTGTTATAAGAGAATCTCCATGTTTTCTCTATAGCTTTCCATTAACTCCCAAAAGAGTCCAGCTGAGGTCAACAGAAACCTCGTTTTACAGATGTGAAAATTAATGCTCAGATGAATTCCCCAAGGTTACACAACTGGAGAGTCTTGGGTGTCAGATTTGATTTGAAGTCTGTCTGATCCCCAAACCTCTGTGAGTTCCATTAGGCCACAGACTATTACATTTCCAAGATACGATTTCAAGATAACACTTCCTAGCTGATGAATTCACAACAGCCAGTCTCTCTAAAAATGAACAGAGCGAGAGGGTAGGATTGTTCTTTCAGCACAAGTGATGATAGCCAATCAAAGCAGTTGTCCTTTGTCTCTTTCCAGACCATTTCTGCATTAAATTTCTAAATAAGGCTATTAGCCAAAGTATGAGGCTCAAACATACCCAAATATTAGACTCGTGCCTGGTATTTTAGATCATCTACTCCAAATATGATGGATATATTTGATCTTCCATTGATTATTGATTGCCTTGGCTGCCTTGAGGAATGTGTTGAGAAGGATACTGAAGGCAGATTTGGAGGAAGGAGGAATGTGATTGCAGGGTCACAATCTAATCTACTCAAACACCCTCAATTTTGCTCATGTAGAAACCAAATTAAAGTGAATTACTCAAGATCACATGGCCAGAAAAGGAAGGCAGAGCTTTGGTCAGAAAGGAGGTCTTAGTTGCCAATATAATGCTCCTTTTTTGAAAATATATTTTTATTTGATGAACTAAATTGAACAGATTTAACCACAGGAATCTCACACTGAAAACAGAAGTGTTTTCTTACTTCCCCCTCCACCTCCCCGCCCAGCCCTAACCCTGTTTATGGAACTTTCTCTTCAATGTCAACCTGAGTGTAGACCGCCTTAGCATAATACCAGCCTAAGAGAATATATTTACATTAAATATCCAAATGACTGTCTGGAACAGGCTGTCTAGCCTGAGTCCTGCAAAATATTTGAACATGTTTAGTCTGGGATTAGAAAGAAATGGATGATAAAATCCACAGTTACACTTCTATGCTGAAGAATCATGTGGATAAAATATGCAGCATTGGACAGCCAGCCACAGGCTCCAAGTCTCTTCTACGTTAAAAGACCTCTCCTAGCTCCCTATTCTCTGCTGAATAAAGTTTATATCTTAGGATAGTACTGAAGGCATCTCAAGCAAATCCGTCTGGTCATATTTCCCCTTGTTTTGCATGAAAACCCACTTATGGCCGGGCGTGGTGGCTCGCGCCTGTAATCCCAGCACTTTGGGAGGCTGAGGCAGGTGGATCACAAGGTCAGGAGATCGAGACCATCCTGGCTAACATGGTAAAACCCCGTCTCTACTAAAATACCAAAAAAAAATTGGCTGAGTGTGGTGGCGGGCGCCTGTAATCCCAGCTACTTGGGAAGCTGAGGCAGGAGAATGGTGTGAACCTGGGAGGCAGGGCTTACGGTGAGCCGAGGTCTCACCACTGCACTCCAGCCTGGGTGACAGAGCAAGATTCCGTCTCAAAAAAAAAAAAAAGCAACCTCAGGCATAAATGGGATAATAAAAACCTATTCCTGCTAAATCTAACTTCTTCCTAATTCCTGCACAAACCATTCCTTTCCTTATTGCAAGTCACATTACTAATGTTGCTTCCTCCACATAAAAGATTATTTCCTAATACTTGGTAAACTAACACTTCCCATCTCTCTTAGCCACCATCCGCAAAGATGTGTTGTTCTCCATTCTCCTCCTGTCTCCTTCTCAACTCAGAGTATGTTACTGCTCTCTCTCTAAAGGCGTTTATCACTACCTGTATTTTAAAAGCCTTTATTATTAATGTGCTTATTTTTATCATTGTTCTCTTCTTCCACATCTAGGTGATGCTCCAATGCTTCTGGAATGTTCTCTGCCTCCCTTCTGACTGCTTCTTCTAGCTGCAGAAGAAAGCAGCTTCCTCGTTCCCATCTCTCTTCTCTATTGGAAAGCATTCTCTTGGACTCCAAATTCAGAACTGTCTTCTTGTCAAGCTCTTCCCTTTTCCTTAGGCTCTGTTTCATTTGTAGAGCTTCAAATTCCTTGCCTCTGAAAATAAGCTCTGAATCTGTACTTGTAGCCTTAGCTTCCTTCCTGAGTGTCAGACAAGTGTGTCAACCAGCTTTCTTTCAGAAATTTCGCTGGCACTTCAACAGTGTCGGATACCAAACTAAACTCTCCACCACCTCTTCCTTCCAAGTGGCTCTTGTTATTATTACCAACATCTTCCTCCCTGTCATCCATCAGATGCAAACATGAAATCTTGGGTGCTCTTTAAGCCTTTCCTTTCTACATCCTGCCAAGTCCTGCCATGTCCTGCCGAGTCCTGCCAAGTGATACAAACTGAATCTCACAGTTAACTCAGCTCTGTTCTCAACTTCTGTCCTGCCTTAGATTGGATCTTAATTGTACCTACACTAGACATGTGTAATGTCTTCACTGACCGGTTTTCCTCACCCTCATTTGTCAAAAGACCTTTGACTTAGTGATTCCATTAAAAGTATGTTTGAGCTGGGTGCAATGGCTTGTGCCTGTAGTCCCAGCTACCCAGGAGGCTGAGGCAGAAAGGAGGAGGAGTTTCAGGCTACAGTGAGCTATGATTGTGCCACTGCACTCCAACCTAGGTGACAGAGCAAGGCCCCGTTTCCGGGGAGAAAAAAAAAAAAAGACTTATTTGCTAAGCATTTTTGAATGCCTTCTTTAGTTATCTTTGTTTAATTCCAAAATCTCAGGGATTCTCTGTTGCATCCAAAATGAATCAGAAACTCTCAGACATGCCCCTGCTCCCTGCCTTAATTCATGTGGTTCCCAATCTCTGTGATTCCTTCTTTCCATTCTGACTGGTCTCAGTTCTATCCATCCTTGATATCTGGATTTCCTGCTCTTCCCAACCACCCTTCTCCACATGTGCTATCTCTCTAATGGCCCTTGCATCACTCTGGTTGGTTATTACAGCCATTTATTGCCTTTTCTTATCAACCTAGAAGACTGAGCTCCTTGAAAACAAAGTGTGGTGAGATGAAAAGTTAGGAACAACTGGGGTAAAAAAACTTTTTTCACCCACTTTTTGATGGGGTTGTTGTTTTCTTATAAATTTGTTTAAGTTCCTTGAGAATTCTGGATATTAGACCTCAGTCAGATGGATAGATTGCAAAAATTTTCTCCCATTCTGTAGGTTGCTTGTTCACTCTGATGATAGTTTCTTTTGCTGAGTAGAAGCTTATTAGTTTAATTAGATCCCATTTGTTAATTTTGGCTTTTGTTGCAGTTGCTTTTGGTGTTGTAGTCATGAAGTCCTTGTCCATGCATATGTCCAGAATGGTATTGCCTAGGTTTTTTTCTAGCATTTTTATGGTTTTAAGTTTTACATTTAAATCTTTAATCCACCTTCAGTTCATTTTTGTATAACGTGTAAACAAACCTGTACGTTCAGCACATGTATCCCAGAACTTAAAGTGAAATAATAACAATAGCAAAAGGAGAAGATTACCAGGGTGGATTAAAAAGCAAATCTTAGCCATCTGCCATCTACAAGAGATGTTTGTTAATTTAAAAGATGTATTTATATGTCTTGTGTCCTCCATGTGCTTCTGTTAAGCAATCAGAGGTCATTAAGATCTTTGTTTCTCTATATGTCATTTGCCATTTTTGCTATCTGCCTTAAAGAATTTCTCTTTATTTTTGGTTTTCTATAATTTGTAATATGACTAGACAGGATTTTCATCAGATTTTTCCTGCTCGGCACTTTCTGACCTTTAAAAATCTGTAACCGTATGTCTTTCACTGAAAATTTTGTTTTGTTTTGTTTTGCCATTTACCTGTTGATTAGATTTGGCTGAGTTACTTAAGCTCTCTGAATAACCATTTTCTGTTTTGTAAAATGGAGATAACACAAAAATTAATAGGATTAGGAGAAGACTGACTTCAATGACCTATGAAAGATAGTCAATAATTTTATAGCACATGCTAGTTGCACCATAAGTATTATTCCATTTTTCTTGCCTGTGAGTGTAACCTCATCCTTGGCACCTGACAGATGCTCAGTGAATGCTTTCTACATTGGATTAGGGTTGTTGAATTGAAAACATGGGAAGGTGAGGATGAAAGTTTCATCCCTGTCTAAATCACTCAGCCTCATTTTAAAGAAAATCTCGGCCGGGCGCGGTGGCTCAAGCCTGTAATCCCAGCACTTTGGGAGGCCGAGACGGGCGGATCACGAGGTCAGGAGATCGAGACCATCCTGGTTAACATGGTGAAACCCCGTCTCTACTAAAAAATACAAAAAACTAGCCGGGCGAGGTGGCAGGTGCCTGTAGTCCCAGCTACTCGGGAGGCGGAGGCAGGAGAATGGCTGGAACCCGGGAGGCGGAGCTTGCAGTGAGCTGAGATCCGGCCACTGCACTCCAGCCTGGGCGGCAGAGCGAGACTCCGTCTCAAAAAAAAAAAAAAAAAAAAAAAAAAAAAAAAAGAAAATCTCTGTTTCATGGTCACAAATTCTAATACCAACCCATTTGTTGGTTGGTTGGTTGGTTGGTTTTTTCCCCACAATCGTGTGTTATTGGCCCTTGGTAAACCACATATGGCATATGAATGAGTATACGTGTGTGTGAGAATGGCCCAGGGTAAACCCACCAGTGCCACCTTGGGACAAGGCAAATTAGGATTTATATGTTCAATGTTCAATACTTATGTCACTATTGGTAGCCAGCACATTGCTTTTTTTTTTTTTTTTTTTTTTTTTAAAGACAGAGTCTCACTCTGGTCGCCCAGGCTGGAGTGCAGTGGCACGATCTTGGCTCACTGCAAGCTCCACCTCCCAGGTTCATGCCATTCTCCTGCCTCAGCCTCCCAAGTACCTGGGACTACAGGTGCCCCCCCACCACGCCCGGCTAATTTTTTATATTTTTAGTAGAGATGGGATTTCACTGTGTTAGCCAGGATGGTCTCGATCTCCTGATATCGTGATCTGCCCGCCTTGACCTCCCAAAGTGCTGGGATTACAGGCGTGAGTCACTGTGCCCGGCCTGCATTTCTTATTGTCAGTGGATTTATATCAACATCCTCACATAGACTCAGTGAGAAGGCAGTTTGACCAACATTATTCCATTTGTTGCATAGAGAAATAAAGCCAGAAATAAAAAATAGCGAAGAGGATGTTCCCAAACAAAATGTTCCTCTGTGAAATAATATGGCTCGTAGGAACTGTATGGAGTGTGACTGCAGTGATGCACTTGCTTTGTTGAAAGTCCAGCCTGTTGTCCAAATGCTATCTAGTGATGTTTTTACCTTTTTTTCTCTCTCTCTCTTACTAAAACCTCCAGAGCCACTGAAAGCCACCATCAGTCCCAGGAAGGTTAAAAGCAGCGTGGGTAGCCAAGTTTCCTTGTCCTGCACCGTGACAGGAACTGAGGACCAGGAACTCTCCTGGTACCGCAATGGTGAAATCCTCAACCCTGGAAAAAATGTGAGGATCACAGGGATCAACCACGAAAACCTTATTATGGATCACATGGTCAAAAGTGACGGGGGCGCATACCAGTGCTTTGTGCGCAAGGACAAGCTGTCCGCTCAAGACTATGTGCAGGTGGTCCTTGAAGGTCAGTGGGCCTCGTTACAGGGTGTGGCTGAAAAAGAACCCAAACCCAGAGCACTCAGAAAAGAAGAAGACAGGGCAAAGCCGTGCTGATCACTCAGTTCTGGGCTCTGTCTGTCTCACCAGCTACTACTCTACCCTAATTTTTCAAGCTAAATCAGGCAAATGGGAGAGAAAGTTCTGATGAGAATGAAATTGTTTCATATTAGAAGTAATGTAAAGTAACATAAATGTTACCCACTCATTAGTTGTAAGTTATTTGCCAAGATTGAAAACTTAGAAGAAACTTGACAATTAACAGTTTTGTTGATCGTTCATCTCTAGACCAGGGTCTTTCAAGAATGCCTTGCTTGGGGAACTTTTTTCTTTTTTGTTTCTTTTCTTTTCTTTTTTTTTTTTTTATTTTATTTTATTTTATTTTTTTTTTTTGAGATAGAGTTTCACTCTTGTTGCCCAGGCTGGAGTGCAATGGCGCAATCTCAGCTCATCACAACCTCCAGCTCCTCAGTTCAACCCATTCTCCTGCCTCAGCCTCCCGAGTAGCTGGGATTACAGGCATGAGCCACCACACCTGGCTAAGTGTGTATTTTTAGTAGAGATGGGGCTTCTCCATGTTGGTCAGGCTGGTCCCAAATTTCTGATCAGGTGATCCGTCTGCCTCAGCCTCCCAAAGTGCTGGGATAACAGGCATCTTGGGAAACTTTTTTATGTGTTGTGGGATCTTTAGCAGCGTCTTTGGCCCTTTTCCACTAGATGTATGCTAGGAGCACCTTCCTCCAAGCTGTTACAACCAAAAATGTCTCCAGACATTGCCAGGTGTTCGCTGGGTGGGGTGTGGGCAATAGCCTCCAATGGAGAAGTACAACTTCAGATTCAAAATGCAGAGCGAAAGGTCAATACAGTGGTTGGTGGAGTGAAAAAATGGCATCTGTTTGGTGCAGTTGTCCCTAGTTCCATCCAAATGTTCACAGATTTAAGTAAATGAAATTTGTGAGGAATTATTTTGTGGTATAATAACAGGTTTTAGGTATGTGATACAGTTTGCTTTTTTTTTTTTAACTGGTTACTGCATACTAAATCTTCAAGCTTATCAGTCAGCCAGAGAAAGAAGCTATCACGGGCAACATATATTTATCACTACATGATTGAACTAGCTTCTATCTATGTATTTGTGTGTCTCGTTGGAAATTATGTCCTTCTATATAATTTAAAATTCATCTGATATCAATTGATTAAAATAATAAAATGATTTTGATATAGCCTAAAGGGAGAACAAATAAAACACATTGATATATGAAAATAAGTTTAAATATATCTTGATTATAAGAGCATATTTCTGTTATTCTTTTTTAACCTTAGCTAATTTTTTAAGAAGTAGCAGGCTTAGCAATGAGATTCCTATTTTGATTCAGTCGTTTCATTGCAGACAGAGAGATTTTTAAAGTAGAGGTGAAATTAGCTGAAAGCATGGTATTCATATTAAATGCCTGACACTGTGTTCCGTATAATAATTAAGTGAAGAAAGTAATCAATTTGTGCAGAACCAGTTTGCTAATGATGATGCACTCTAGTCCTTACATAGTCACTATTTTTAGATTCTTTGTAGAAAAAGGAGAGATCACCTGTCTAGGCCCAGTTACCTCGGCAACCATTTCGTGCAACTAAGAAAACCTAAAGACCATATTGATAATCCATAATGATGTCAGAAGAGTTCAGGTTATCAGAGTGACAGCAAGAAAGATTTCAAAGACACTCAGGTCTCCCTGGGAAAATAATGTCTGCTTTCATCTCCAAAAGAGCCTGTCACTTGAACTAAAAAGGGGGCCGAGGAGCACCGCCAGCACACTCGCGGATTTATTTGTCGCATGTCAGCTTCCATTCAGGACAAGAAGCTTCACTTTATTTTTTTTTCTCTTCTGAGAGATGACAGTGCTAATGTAGCAAAAGAAAGCAGAAATGGAATTACAAATACATATCTAGTACCTGCTTTAAAAGAATGTCTGGCTAATTTCCTGTGGAAAACAAAAATACTCCAATTATTCTCACTGAAATAGCGATGGATTAAAGTAAAACTATAAAAATTTGTAATACTATGAACTAGAACTGACCATAGATACAATGGAGAATCTGGGAATATTTCCTATGAGGCTATAAAACGGAATTTAATAACTATAGGTTCAGGATAAAACCATAATACCTTGAAAATGGAATGATTTTTTAAAAAGAATAATTAAAGGTTTCCAGTTCTGGAAATGGTTAAATAGCATATATCAGATTAAGTCCCAAGATGATAAAACACAAGAAACTTTGGGAAAAGCAAAAGTATATATAGACACTTGAGAGACACCAAAAGCAAATTGGAGAGTGTCCTCTTCCACTGAGGACACAGCTGAACTCCAAAAATGGGGGGGAGAATGCAAGTGTGTAATAAAAAAAATAATTAGACATACAAAACACAGGACTCTGCAACCAAAGGACACAAGACAAAGCAAGCAGTAGAAACAAATCATGAGAGGACCCAGACGTTAGAACTGGCAGGCAAGGACTTTACAGCTGCTATTTAAAATATGTTCAGTAACTTACAGGAAAATATGGACTGAAAGAGTGAATGTATGGGAAAGACTAACAGAGAAATTGAAACTGTAGAAAAGAATCCATAGAAATGAAAAAAATCACCATATTTGCTTTAATATAAGATTAGAGAAGGAAGAAGAAAGTATCAGTGAACTCGAAGATAAATCTTAGAAAATTATCCAATCTGAAGCATGGGGAGAAAGAAGATTACAAAGAAAATGATTAGAGCTTCAGTGACAAGTAGGACATCATCAGATAACCTGACAGACACATATGATTAGAGGCCCAGAAAAACAGGAGACAGGGAATGCAGAAGAAAAAAGTATTCAAAGAGATAATGACCTTAGTTTTATCAACTTTGGCATAAAAGTAAGGTTGCAGATCTAAGAAACTCAGCACACTCCAAAAATAAACACAAAGAAAATTCTATGTCAGTACATCAGAGTTAAGCTGCTGAAAACCAAAGATAAAGAGAAAAACTTAAAAATCTGAGGGAGGAAAAATGTTACATAAAGGGGACATGAAGAACAAATGGTGGATGATTCATCAGATATTTTGGAGGACAGGAGACAATGGAGCAACATCTTTAAAATATTGAAGAGAAAACGAAAAACAAAGACACAAGCCCTGCCAACGTAGACTTCTATAGCAAAAAAACCAACAACAACAGGCTGTAAAAATGAAGACAAAATAAAGATATTTTCAGTAATAAAAAGGTGAAAGAATATGATGTCAGCAGCCCTGCACATTAGGAAATGATAAATGAAGTCATGCCATATGTAGAGAATGGACACTTACATCTATAGGATATAGATAACATGGAACAGAAACGGAACATAAAATGGAAACATATCTATAGGAACAAATACCATGAGAAACAGTAAACATATTCGTAAATATTTAGCAAAATTGTGTTTTATTTTTTAATTTCTTTTAACAATTGATGATTATAACATTATAAAATTACCACACTTGGCCATGTGCTGTGGTTCATACCTGTAATCCCAGCATTTTAGGAAGCAGAGATAGGCGGCTCACTTGAGGTCAGGAGTTTGAGACCAGCCTGGCCAACATGGCCAAATCCCATCTCTATTAAAAATACAAAAACTAGCCAGGTGTGGTGGCACGTGCCTGTAATCCCAACTACAGGCAGAAGCAGGAGAATAGCTTGAACCCAGGAGGTGGAGGTTGCAGTGAACTAAGATCCTGCTACTACACTCCAGCCTGGGCGACAGAGTGAGACTCCATCTCTAAAAGTACAATACAATACAATACCAACACTTTATTATAGAATTAATATAATAAATAGATGTAATAACAAAAAGGGAAGAATTATTTGTTGCAAGGTTCTTACATTTCACATAAAGTACTGCAATCTTAACTTTTAGTAGACATAATTTAAAACATATACACCCACATAGATATACATATAGGGGTGTGTGTGTGTGTGTGTGTAAATGGAACTTATCTTGTAAATGCAAGATTGGAAGAACATTAAAAATCTAATCTGTGTGACTATATTAATAGAATAAGGGAACAAATCCAATTGATTATCTCAATATATACAGAAAAAATCATTTGATGAAACTTGCATCCATTCAGCATGAAGAATCTCCAGCAAACTAGAGAGTCTGGAGATCATCCTTGACCAGATAAGTGGCATCTGTGAACAATCTACAGCTAAAATCATACTTACTGGTTAAACACTAAATGTTTTTCATTTAAGATTGAGACCAAGGCAAGGATGCCCACATCCACCACTTCTATTCAACATTATACTAGCAGCCCTAGTTAGATTTGAGTAGAAATAAAATATATGGAGTTTGGAAAAGGAAAATTTGCAGCTGTCTTAATTACAGGCATTGTTGTTTACAAAGAATATGACAAGGAAACAATAAAGCAATTTCTAAAAGTGAGTTTAAAAAGTCATTGGATATAAGAATGATACACAAAATGCAATTTTATTTCTGTATACTGAGAAACAATTGGAAACTAATATTTTGAAACTTTCATTTACAATAACATAAAACATAAGATAGGAATATATTTAAAACAAATGTGAAAGATTTCAACATACAAAAATACAAAACTCTGCTAATATAAAATTGAAATAACCTAAATAATTGAAAAGATATACCATATTCAAGGATTAGAAGACTAAATATTCTTACGTTAACAATTCTCTGTAAAATGATAAATGTGATTTCAAGCAAAACCAGGGCATGGTGGCTTGTGCCTGTAATCCTAGTATTTTGGGAGGCTGAGGCAGGGAGATCTCTTTAGCCCAGGAGTTTGAGGCTGGCCTGGGAAACATGGCAAAACTTCGTCTCTACAAAAAAAAAAAAAAAAAAAATAGGTGTAGTGGTGTGCACCTGCAGTCCCAGCTACCTGGAAGATTGTGCCACACCAAAGACAACAGAGGGAGACACTGTCTCAAAAAAAAAAAAAAAAAAAAAAAAAAAAAAAATTACACACACACACATACATATGTACTTTTTCAACAAATTAACACTGAAACAACTCAATAAATGTATAGCAAAGAATGAGTATTAATCCCTACATCACACTTCATATCCACACAGAATTAAGTTGCTATCCATATAGAACTGAATATAAAGTATAAAGCAATACAGTCTCCAAAAGAAAACATAGAATAATTCTTCATGATATGCAAATAGGTAACAATTTCTTAGGACACAGAAAGCATTAAATGTCAACACAAGTACATTATTAAGAAAAGATAAAGGCAACCACAGACTGGGATAAAATATTTTATATACACACAAATATATGTGCTATATATATGTTGACAGATATATATAATCGCTATAGGATATCTGACAAATATATCAGATCATTATAAGATATCTGACATAGATGCTATATATATATATATTTCCTTGTATTTCAAGTACATAAAGATTTAAATTTGTTGTATTCCACAACAAATCAACAACAAAAAGGTAAACAATCTAATATAACAATGGCCAAAGATTTGAGCAGATACTCACTAAAGGAAACACACGGATGGCCAATAGGCACATAAAACACGTGCCTTCCATGGTATTTCTGGGAAAAATATACAACCTGCATTTAGTCATGAGGAAATATGAGACAAACCCAATTTCAGCAACTGACTACAAAATTACTCTTCAAAAATATAGAAGTCAAGAAACACAAAAGAGGCTGAAGAATATTCCAGATGAAAAGAGACTGATATGGCATGAAACATAAATAATGGGTGACACAGACTGCACTGGAAAAAAACAGTGACGAAAGATATTAGTGGTCAACAGACAGAATTTTGCTGTGGACAGTGCGTTAGATAATAGTACTGTTCCAAAGTCACATCTTCTAATTATATTCCAAGTGTACTCTGGTTGTGATGAAATATATGCACGTATAAAGCATGCGTACTCTATTATTATGTTTCTTCTAAGCTCAAGCACAGGCAAAACCAGCACATCCTAAATCACAGCAGTGATCTGTGTTGGATGGGGGTTGATTGAAAGGAGCCCTTAGGGAATTTTGCTGATGGAAATGTTTTATATCTTGATCACTTTGGTGGTTACTCTGGTGTATATATTTAGCAAAACTAAGCTGTACATTTAAGATCTGTATGTTTCACTGTATGTAAAATTTACCTACAAAAAGAGAAGTATAACTGAAGAACCCGCTGCTAAACCCATGAGTTTTCAGAGCTTAATGTAAAAACGAGTGAAAAGAAATCTACAGCTAAACACATTTTACAAAAACCACGGAATTATGGAATTATGAAGGACACATGAAATAACTCCAGTACTCCTAAGCATTAATGACTGATCACGAACAATGAATAGCAATCATGATGACATCTAACTTCTCCGTAAAATTAAACACAGGATGTGATGAGGCAACGTCTGCAGTGCGTTAAAGACAAAAGCATCGATTTTGCATGTTAATATTTTAAAGTTTTCTTTTTCATCTCTGACAGTAAGAGACAAAATGCTTACAACCCAAGGACACTGCAATATGCTACTTATGAGCATATCTTGGAGAAAACAAACTCCAGGGCCTTCTCCAGCCACCTGAAACATGAGCTGGAATGAATAAGTGAGATTCAGGAATTTGGGAAGGAATAGATGGTAGAGGGGTGGAGGGAAGAGCTGCAGCACAGCCCCACCATCATGAAGACCCTACACAACTGGCCTCCCCGGCCGAGAACTAGGCCGCAAGGTTTTGGGGGAATGAGTGGCACTTTCCTCAAGGATGTTAGGAACTATTAACCATTAACTGTTGCCTTTCCCTGATGGAATTGCAAGCTATCCTAAATTTTGCTTGCCTCCTTTGTTTTTGTTTATAATACTTTCCAATTTTCAAGAAGAAAGATATTCAAAAATGGAGATATATTTTTAATAATAAAAATTAAAAACTAAAAGAAAAATCTAGTCATTCTTATCTTTCATTATGGGACAACCCTTTAATTGAACACAAAAATTCTTTTTAAAAATAAAAAATGTCCCCTCCAGCAAGGTCTCTTACCAGACTCAGAAATCCTGTGGCATGTGATTACAATTATGTCAAAATGACCCACTTATGCCTAGAAAAAATGTGTCACAGTGTTGATTTGTATGCCTGAGGCTGGCTGACCTATTGGTAACTTTTCTTCTGATTTTCATACATTTCCTTTAATATGCATGTATTGCTTTTTATAAATGGGAAAACATACATAAAAGAAACATGCATTTGTAACTATAATAAGAGAAAAAACTCATATGGATGATAGAAAAATAATGGAATATGAAAATTTGATCTATGTAAACATACTGAAAATTTCTGTGGAAACTTCTCTGAGATTAAGATCCTAGTTTGCCTGCGACAGTTCTGGGTCATGCCTGTTCTCTTGGCATAATTAGTAGTCGTTTCTGTTTCGGCCTCAAAAGTGTCCCAGGTTGGATGTTAAATTATATGACCGGCCTACTTAAGTTACTTTTAGAGATATTTAAAACATGCTTAAGTACCCACCCTACTTAAGGGATCTTTAGAAGTTTTTAATACACGGCATTTAATGCAAACTTTATTTAGCTTCTGCCCATTCTCAGAGACTTCATGGAAGTTTGCATGCAGTTACCATTTGTAATTAAAGCTGTAAAAGAGGAATTCTTATGAGAAAATGATGAAGATGAGATCATCAATCTCTCAGTAGTCTCCTTTATTCCTGTAAATGATTCCCTGGTGAGAAAACCCCAAATAACTTGAGGAAGTATTAGGTTGGTGCAAAAGTATTTGCTGTTTTGGCCATTACTTTTTGCAATCACTCTTGCATCAGCCTAACAGATAAAGTGACTGTGGTGGTGAGCGGATGTGAATTTTCCCTCTGTTTATAACTTTGTGTGAGGAAATACCAGTTTTAAACTAGGGACTTCTTGGGAGCTGTCATTGTTTAACCCAAACATCTAAGTTGTATTACCATTCCTCTTAAGTCAGTCAGGAAATACAGAAACAGTTTATGAAAACTTGCTAATGCTGTGCTTACCTGTTTGGAAAATAGTGAACTCTTGTTCTGATTAACGTTTTGCCTTATCAATAAAACCAGACCTTTTTGGTAATGTTGAACAACTACGACATCTACCTCCTAGATATTAAAGAAATGTACTTGGAAGTTCTTTAATTATTTGTATGTGCCACTTTCTTCCATAATTTGTTTTCCTGCAGATGGAACTCCCAAAATTATTTCTGCCTTTAGTGAAAAGGTGGTGAGTCCGGCAGAGCCGGTTTCCCTTATGTGCAACGTGAAGGGAACACCTTTGCCCACGATCACGTGGACGCTGGACGACGACCCCATTCTCAAGGGTGGCAGTCACCGCATCAGCCAGATGATCACGTCGGAGGGGAACGTGGTCAGCTACCTGAACATCTCCAGCTCCCAGGTCCGGGACGGGGGAGTCTACCGCTGCACTGCCAACAACTCGGCGGGAGTCGTCCTGTACCAGGCTCGAATAAACGTAAGAGGTGCTTGTCAAATCAGCTCCTCAAAAAAACACACATAACTCATTGTAGTGGAGAAGAAGATTTCTGCATGCACCGAGCTGGGTCTTGGAATGCCAGAGCGGATTAACTGTTGCTTTCCATTTCCTGCCCTCTCCTTCCTACTCAGGAATGGCACTGACTGGGTTAATGTTGGAAATGGCATTTTGGTTTCTGTAGTCAGCTTGTTCTTTTTTACTCTAGATCCGTTCACCTGATGTTTCCTTTCCTGGTTTATGCTCTGCATGCCCTTTCCCTTCTCCTCCTCTTCGGTTCTTCCACATTCATGGTAAACCTTCATGTACATGGTATTAAACTTACATTCATGCTGCAACGTGGCGTAACCTCCATCGTCATCCTGGATTTTACAGAGATAGTTAAACAATTGATCAATGGCTGCCAGTGTACCAAAATTGCATGATTGTCCAGTGTAGACTAGTTGCTTTCTATTAATTAAATTGCCTTTTATCTTGTAATTTTTAATTCAAAACATTTTCATAGAAGTAGCAGATAAAGTATTTAACACTTAATTCATTTGAATTTAAGAAAAGGGAAGAAAAACCTTCTTTGTAGAAAATGCCACATGCAAAAATATTTGTTTAACTGAAAAAGATGTGCTTATATGAATAGAATCTACATTTTTAACTCAGGGAAAAGCGTCCCCATCTCCCCACATGAGATGTACCCTTAAATTATTTTCAAGAGTTTCTTTGTGTCTCTCCAGGGCCTGCAAGCATTCGACCAATGAAAAACATCACAGCAATAGCGGGACGGGACACATATATTCACTGTCGTGTGATTGGCTACCCGTATTACTCCATTAAATGGTACAAGAACTCTAACCTGCTTCCTTTCAACCACCGCCAAGTGGCATTTGAGAACAACGGAACTCTCAAACTTTCGGATGTGCAAAAGGAAGTGGACGAGGGGGAGTACACGTGCAACGTGTTGGTTCAACCACAACTCTCCACCAGCCAGAGCGTCCACGTGACCGTGAAAGGTAAGCCCTGTTCTTTCGGTTCCCACACATCTCATTCCAAAGCCCGACTACTTCCCAGACCAATGATTAGAAGTCGGGTAATCTAAGATCTGCTTATTTAGAGCAGGATAATTGTACAGGGTGAAGAATGACAGGGCATATGAGATGTCCTCTTTACTACTGACTGAATCTTCACAGGACCTTTAGTTGATCTAATTTTCTCTCCAGGTGGAATTTTGGCTGGGTTTTCCAGAGGGCATGTGTTGTTAACATTACAACAGGAAAAAAAAAAAAAAAAAGAAGCAGCACATCATTGGCTTGGTTATCTAGTCGTCTTTCAGATAATTTTTAAATAGATAACTTTCTTTTCCTCAAACCTCCTAAAAGCAAGGTCTCTTAGAATGTAACTGGAAGGGATTTTCTGTATTGGATGAGGATTTCAAACAAATGTCTTATCTTCTGTAGATGAGCAGGTCAAAGCAACAACATAGAAATTATATGTTTAAAGGATTCCACAGAGCGTTTTTCTCATTAAATTATTCTTTGCATCATGGCATGGACTGTCGTGGAATCTACCTGTCAGGATGATCTTTAGAGATCCTGCATTTCAACTACAATTTCCTTACCAGAAAAATCAATAAGGTGATCAGACTCATCCGAGGATATACAGCTTTGTAGTGGCAGAACCTTAGATAGACTCACTTCTTCTATTCTTCAAGTCAGTTTCCTGAGCTGAATATGAAATAAAATTGTTTTAATTATGTAAATAATCTACCTGAGGTAGGTCCTAGGAATAGAACTAATATGTTATAAAACTATTTCCAAAACCTGTGGGTGTTGCTTCTAGCCACACTGAGCTGCCTTCCTGAGCTGTCCAATGTATCTCCCCAGGTACCAATAATTGGCTTTTAGTTGCCCTTGTTACAAAGTTGCATGGGTTTCCTGTGGTCTTCCCCAACCTTCTTTTCCCACCGACCCTGTGAGTTTTACTTTTTTGAGAACACCTACAAACACACACACACACACACACACACGAAAATAATAATATATGTATATTATTATTATGGGGCATATATATATTACATACATTATATATTGTAGAATATGTATTGTGTATTGTATATTAGATATGCCTGCACATATAATAACCATGTATCTTGAGAATTTCCTCAAATCACTAGATATTCTTGGTAAACCAGGCTGGTAATAGCTGCATAAAGGTTCGTTTTGTGGTTGTGTTTATTCTTTAATCCTCATTTACAGAACATCTGCTCCATGCCAGGCACTATTCTAGACACTGAGGAATGCAATAATACAAAAGGTCTGCAAAGTCCTTCCCCTCATTGACTCTCTTCTCAGTCAGGAGAGAGAAACAATCAACAAATAAAACAAGTGAATAAACCAGAAAACACCTAATGGTACTCCATACTATGCAGAGAATTAAAACATGGCAGTATCTTAATGATTCATTACAATAGTCAGATGCTGTATCAACACATTTTCTGTACTCTGCCATCTTAAAATTCACTGGTCTGTCATAGCTTTGGAAGGAACGTTTTACCCACACATGATTTTGTAACATAAAAAGTTGATCATTTGGAAGTGATTGGTTCACCGTGTTATGCAGGTCTTCCAAATGTTGATACGATTTGTTATACAATATCAAAATATCACAACTACTAACATTACCATGATCTCATCAGAAAGTCTTCAAGTAAACTGTCAAGTTCATGCTGATGGACACAAGTTTTCTAAAATTCTATTCTTTCTTGAAAGATTCAATGTTATTATTTACAATAAACACCATCAGTTGTAATCGTAGGAGTGATGGGCTCATTTCTCTGTAAGAAATTGTTTGACAAATAGAAAAGACTGCATAACCATTGATTTTAGGTAGCCATTCTTTTAAGAAAGAAATAGAATTCCATGAAAAAAAAAAGCAGCCGCTCGAATTTGCAACTTAAGCAATCACAGACATACTCTGACATGAAGTATGACATTCACGTCAGACATACTGTGACATGAAGAAGACAGTTCCATGCTGCTCAGGAGGCAGAGGAAACACTGTGCCTTCTAAATCCCATTTTATTACATAGGACATACAACATTAAAAATAACATGAGCTTTAGGGTAAAAATGTAATAAAACTGTTCTTTTTCTTGCTTCATTAAGTGTCTGTAAACGAATCTGGCATTTTTGAAAAACCAACTCAGACTATGCGTTGGTAAACAATACAATGAATAGTCATCCTGTGAGTGTCACTGCTGGGATTCATGGTAAGGCTCAGCAGTCCCACCCACCATGGCTTTTGCTCCAACGGTGCAAATATCAACACCATGAGAAAGGCAAACAGCACCTCAGCCTTGTCATGAAAAAGATTTTCTTCTTAGAAATCACCCAAAATGGTCTCAGGGATCCCTACAGGTCTGTGAGCTACATTTTGAAAACATCTAATACAGTGCTAAAATTTGAGTTTATTTCTAATGTTTGACCATTACAAAGAAGGTATCAAATGAACTTATTTATGCATTGGCCTTTGTCTGATTTTAAGATTATATTTTTCAAGAAAAATTTCCAGAAGTATGTCCATTGAATAAATAGGTATAATATTTTAATGTAATTTTTAGGAGACATAAATGTAAACAAAGCTTTTTGAATCATTAACTTTTGCTCTTTAAATTTGCCAGATCATTATAAATCAATGTATTCATCTTGATCCTTTTGAAGTGACAGAAACCAATTCAAACTAGCTTATGGCCAAAAGAATAATTTATTGTCTCTTATAAACAATATGTTTATGATTTTAGGAAATAATTCTATTGAATAATTTTGTCTTCAGCAGCTTCTTTTCTTCTAAACACATATCATATAGTATAAAACTTGTCAGCTCCTTTGCAAGTACTTGCAAACAAAGGAAGGAAAATATTATTTTATGTGGTATTTTATTGCCTGGAAAGAAATGGCAGTTGTTGGGATTTGAGGATTGCAAAATTTATCAGAATAGTCAGGAAAAGCTGCCTTGAAAAAGTGAAACTTTGAGCAAAGATGTGGAGGGGTTTGAGACAGTTCATAGGTAAAGGGAAGAGATAGAACCATGATGTTTAGAGTTTGCCTGGCAAGCTTGAGGAATGACAGAAAGGCTGTTATGGCGGAAGTCAAGTGAACAAGAAAGCACTAAGAGGTCCTGAGTCAGAAGGAGCAGAACCTTTTCATGGGGGACTTACTAGATCAGGACTTCGGTTTTCAGGACATGGGGTTTTCTGCTGAGTGAGATGGAGGCTTTACTGTATGACTTTAAACAGAAAAGTCACATGGCTAGACTAAGGTTTTAAAAGGATGCTTTTAGCCAGGTACGGTAGGACGAGCCTGTAGTCCCAGCTACTCCAGAGGCTGAGACAGGAGAATACTTCGAGTCCAGTAGTTTGAGGTTGTGGTGCACTGTATTTGCACCTGTGAACAGCCACTGCACTCCAGCCTGGGCAACATAGTGAGACCCCATCTCTAAAAAAGAAGAATAAGATGCATCTGATTCTTGTGCTGAGAATGGTCTATGCAGGGAAAGGGAGCAAGTAGAATGACCTATTGGAAAGTGAATCCAAGTGAGAGATGGTGTTGGGGGAGAGCAGAGGAGGTGATGGGTAGAAGACAGACTCTGGATCTATTTTGAAGGTCTATTCAATCGGTTTTCCTAGTGGTTGGATCCAGGTGTGAGGAAAATAAAGACATCAAGAATCAGGTCAGGCTTCTGACCTGAGTATCAGGAGGAATGGCATTGCTTTCTACTGAGTGAGCAGAAGATGCAGTGGACCTGTTTAAGGAAGGTGATGAGGAGTCTAGTTATCGATGTGTTGAGATTGAAATACACACTAAACAAGTAAGTGGATGCTCTCAGTAGGAAATTAGATATGGGAGAGTAGAGTTCAGGAATCCAGGCTGCAGATCTGGGGCATCAGTGAACAGATGATGCTCAACATCACAGCGTGGGTGGGACCCTCATGGGACTTCGTGCACCACACTGCAGGTTTTAACTTCGTATGGACAGGCTGCTCCAGCCCCCAGTCAGGCTCACATTAGAACCTTTCACCAAATATCTGAAGATAAAGTCTGACAAAAATTCAAACAAGGATTGTTTGAAATGTAAGTTTATCTCTTTTTAGATTTCCCAGATTGGCACAGATCCATGTGTTGACTATGACCCTATTGGTTGCAAGGTGCAAGAACTCAAATTACCTTTGCTTCAACAGCCAAGTGCAGAGGCACACTGCTGTAATGCCAGCTACTTGGGAGGCCTAGGTGTGATGTGGTACGCAACTGTAGTTCCAGCTACTCCGGAGACTGAGACAGGAGAATGGCTTGAGGCCAGTAGTGCGAGGCTGCGGTGAACTACTTCCAAAACACAGTAACAATTATACCCCATTCGCAATCTTAGCCTTTACTCAGAACTTAGAAGGGTCTTAAACAAATTGACTTCTGAACATTTAAATTTACATTTTAAAATGTTTTAATCTCAGCACTTTGGGAGACCAAGGCAGGAGGATCACTTGAGGCCAGGAGTTCAAGATCAGCCTGGCCACCATAGCAAAACCCAGTCTCTACTAAAAATACAAAAAGTAACCAGGCATGGTGGCACACACCTGTAATCCTAGCTACTCGGGTGGCTGAGGAGGGAGGATATCTTGAACCCAGGAGGTGGAGGTTGCAGTGAGCCAAGATAGCACCACTGCACTCCAGACTGGGTGACAGAGCAAGATTCTGTCTCAAAATAATAATACAATAATAATAATAATAATAATAATAAATCAAATAAAATGTTTTCAAAAGAAATATTAATATGTAAATTAAATTATACTCCAACGGTCAGGATTGTAGTTCATCAAGGCTTTTTAAAAATTAACAACCGAGTATTAGGGGAGGAAAATAAGAAATCAGCTAAATTTTAGGAAAGGACTTAGAATTTTGGCTCTCCCTGTGGGTTAGGCTTGAAAGAGATTTTCTTAGTCTTTTCATGTAAATGCAGCTCCACTGCCTTTCCTGGGAGACCACACAGTGACTATTTCACCCAGCTAATTTTGGAAGAGCAAACCTGAAGCCTTAAAAATTGGCTTCCTTGGGAAGTAGAAGTGACCCAGTTGATCCCAGCAATATTGCTGCCAACAGTGAAACTAAATTACTGTTATCTTGCCTCCAGGAGGTTCATTTTAAATATTGGATATAGCGGAGAGTATGTGCATATGTGTTTAGATGATATTTGGAAACAATACTATTTTTTCATCATGTCTTTTTTTGATAGTAGTCATAACCCTTTGCTTATTTTAGAGCATATGCCTGCAATAAATTTTTTAAATTTCAAAGATTGATATAAATAACATGCTTATTATTGACGGTGGTTGAAGCTTAAGCAGTTCTGAAATATATGTAACTATCCAGAAGTGCAAGTTTGCTGCCTTCAAACATATAGGCAGAAGTAAAAGTCCAAATCTCTTCTTTCACTTCATTTCCATTTAACAAGCAGATTTATATTTAACACATTTTCAAGCTTTGTCTTTCCCATTTTAGGTGCCACATTGAACTTGAACGGTGCTTAATTGAGTGTTCTAATTGCTGGGGATCAACACTGCCAGGAAAGTTAATTGACTGCGGGATAAAAATGTCACCTTCTATTTATATTTATATAAAACTTTGTAGTTTACAAAACACTTTCATCTGTGTCACCTTAATTAATACAGTGACTCTGTAATGTAGATAAAGCGTAATCAGGGAAAGACGAGAAGAGGGATGAGGCTGTGCAGTCTTCAGTAATACATTCAAGACTCAAATGCAGATGTTTTGATTCCAACACAACCCCATGGTGACTCCCAGAAGAATAATTCATTTTGCAATGGGAAACCGGGGTAGGAGTGGGGAGAAATGAATACAAAGGACCCAGGAATAAAGCTATTTTAAAAGTCAAGACAGACAACATGTTAAAATGTAGGGCAAAAGATTTTGAGGGACTAATTTAAGAGAGAGAGAATTTGTTGAATTGGAGAGAGGAAAAGCAGAGAATGGATTTGGTGAAAGAGAGCAGGTCAGAATGAGAAATGACTCCAGAAGCTTTTGCTTGGGAGATGGAGGGGCTGAGACGAGTGATGTGGCACCTGAGTGCCTTGGCGAAAGCCTTTGGGTGACGGGATTGGTCTAAAGTGCCTGTGTATCACCATTCTGGCTTCAGACCATGGGGATTTTTAAAAAAATAGACAGGAAAGCAGACTAAAATTCATAGAGAAAGACAGTTAAAATTACAGGTAAATAAATGTCTAAGAAGCACCAAGCTTTCAGAGTTATATTTTATAAGGATTTTTAAGTTAATATTTGCCAGTAGTGAGATGAAATGGCCATGCTAGGAATGCAGAGAACAACCAGAAACATCCACTTTTACATGTTTCATTCGGTGTCTATATTTGTGGCAATTTCCCATTTTAATGTACCACAATTTTTTTTTTTAACCCTGTCCTCCTTCAAATCGAAGGGAGAATTCAATGTCACTGCCAGGGTTTCCAGCTCTTGTGTTGGTGGCACTTTGTGTACCATAGCCCAACAGGAACACAGCTCTGCACATTTCGATGTTAAAATCCCGCTTCCATGCAGCTTTTTGTCCTGTGCTGCGTCTCGTCTGTCACCATAACGTCTTGCTGGATTGCTGTTGGTGCAAGTGGGGAAATGAATGCTGAGTTAAAAATAGTGCTGTGAGTTTGTCCGCTCGCCTTCCACTCGAGGTGAGCGGCCGGGGATGCCGTCTTCTAATGGCATCATTCTTCAAGGGCTGACAACCAATGTCATCTGGCCTAGGGAAGGGGCAGCTCTGTGCCCAGAAATAGCCTTGGCAGTTCCCCCACTCTTGCTTTCAGACATTTGCTCATTAGCTGTTCCAACCTTGGCACTATCAACTTCCACCAAATTCCAAACCCGACTCTGTCAGCAAAGAAAGGTCTTTCATTGTTAATCTGTCGCTTTCTTCAACTTTCTCCTGCTATCTCTTTAGATACTGGAGTTAGTTACAATATTGTTTATGGAAAGGACAACATTTTGAGGTTATTTTTCTATTTTAGTTCCTCATTAAAGTGGAACAGTGGTGAACTTAGGCTCCAGTTTGCTGGGGTCTTTTGTGTGTGGCCATACACTGCAGTCATCCACAACTTTTTCGTATTTATTTTTCAACAACGACTTGGGAATTGCAGAGCTTCTGTTATGAATAATACAGGGGAAATATAGACCTGGGGAAAAATAGAATGGTAATGTATTAAATGTATAATCCTTTTATGTTAATTTATTATTTAAAATGAGAATTTAAATTCTCTTTTTAATTTAATACCCTAATGCGAGAAAAGAAAACTAGTGAAGTGGGAACTTTCACTGTCCTCCCTTTTTAAATGATGCAAGAAAGCACTCATGCTTCAGTACGCTTAAATGCATGCATTTACTCAGTTACCCTGGGGATTTATGCTCTGCAGAAGAGAAAGGTAGGATATCTGAGCGCAGAACTCAGCTTCTATGGTTTCCTTCAGACAGGTTTGTCCTGGAGGTAGAATGACTTAAAATTCCTCTTTTCTAGAAATCAAAGCAGGTACCTTTCTTTAAAATGCAGCATTTTATTAAGTGTTTTATAAACAATATCTCCAATTACTTTACCCTAATTAGAGGGAAAAAAAGACAGTGTGTAAGACTGGTTTCAACATCAAAGAATGCTATATGTATGTATAATATATATTTATTATATATAAATATATGCCTATAATATATACAATTTATTATATAAAATATATTCATATAATATATATTTGATGTTTATTATATAAATATATTTTATATATTGCATATATTATATATTGATTTTAAATGCATATATATGATTTTTTACATTTTAAATAAAAGGATATGTATTTATTTACATTTTAAATAAGATGATATGTATTTCCTGTGTATAGTATAATGTTTTGAAATATATATCCATTGTGGAATGACTAAATCTGATCAATTGACATATAGGTTGCCTCACACAGTTATCATGTTTGTGGTGAGAACACTTTACATTCACTGTCAGCATTTTTCAAGAATGCAATAAATTATTAGCTATAGTCACCATGTTGTACAATAGATCTCTTGGACTTTTCCTCCTGAAATTTTGTGTCCTTTGACACACATCTCCCCAGTAACTCCAGCCCTTGGGAACCACAACCATTCTCCGTTCTGTAAGATCAACCTTGTTAGATTGCACATATGAGTTAGATGATGTGGTATTTGCCTTTATGTGCCTGGTTTATTTCACTGAATATAATGTTCTCCAGTTCATCCATATTGTCACAAAGGGCTACAGTTCACTCTTTCTTAAGGTTGAATAGTCTTAAGGCTAACGGTCCTTGTTTTGTTTTATTTTTTATTTTTATTATTTATTTATTTATTTATTTTGAGACAGTCTTGCTCTGTTGTCAGGCTGGAGTGCAGTGGCGCGATCTCGGCTCACTGCATCCTCTGCCTCCTGGGTTCAAGCAATTCTCCTGCCTCAGCCTCCTGAGTAGCTGGGACTACAGGCACGCACCACTACCCACAGCTAATTTTTGTATTTTTAGTAGAGATGAGGTTTCACCATGTTGACCAGGATGGTCTCAATCTCTTGACTTCGTGATCTGCCTGCCTTGGCCTCCCAAAGTGCTGGGATTACAGTTGTTTTATTTTAACTCGTCCCTTTTTTTGGTAACCATTGTATATGTATACCACATATTTTTTAATCCATTCATCTGCTGGTGACCACTTAGCCACTTGATTCCATATCTCGGCTAGTGTAAGCAATGCCACAATGAACATGGAAGTGTAGATATCTCTTCAACATACTGATTTCATATCCTTTTCATATATACCCAGTAATGGGATTGCTAGAGTGTTCTATTTTTAATTTTTTTGAGGAAGCTCCATATTGTTTTCTATAGTGAGTATAGTAACTTCCTTTTCTATCAATGCAGTACAAAGCTTCTCTTTTCTCCATATGCTCACCAATGCTTGTTTTTTTCATGTTTTTGATAATAGCCATTCTATCATGTGTGAGATGATACCTCATTTTGGTTTTTTAGTTTGCATTTCCCTGATAACTAGTGATGTTGAGCATTTTTTTATATACCTGTTAGCCATTTGTACGTCTTCTTTTGAGAAATGTTTGTTCAGGTTCATTGCCCATTTTTTAATAGCTTCATTGAATTTGCCTATTTTCAAATCAGATTGTTTTCTTGCTATTGCATTGTTTGAATCCTTCATATGTTTTGGATAGTAACCTTTTATCGGATGTATGGTTTGCAAATATATTCTCTCCTTCTATATATAGGTTGTCACTTCATTCACTCTGGTGATTGATTTCCTTTGCCGTGCAGAAGTTTTTTTTAGTTTGATGTAATCCCATTGTTCTGTTTTTGTATTTGTTGTCCATGCTTTTGGGGTAATAACCAAAAGTCATTGCCTAGAGCAATGTTAGGGAGATTTTCTCCTATGTTTTCTCCTACTAATTTCATAGTTTAGGCCCTTCCATTAAGTCTTTAATCCAGTTTCAGTTTAATTGTGTATATGGCATTAGAGACACCATAAATTAGAGATAATGACCTAATTCCATTTTTCTGCTTGTGGATGTCTAGTTTTCCCAACACCATTTACTGAAAAGACCCATTGTGTGTTCTTGTCTCCTAACTTTGGCCTTGTCTTCATTTGGACTTTGTTTAAGAAATGTACGAGTTCATGAAGATGCGTTCCTATTTTTTTCTGTATTTGTTCTATGTCTATATTTTTACTGTTTGCATTTAGGCCCTCAACCCCCACTGAGGTTCACAGATATAATTAAGGTGGGGTCCAATTTATTTTCTATCTATATGGAGTCAGTTATCCCAATATTTATTAAGTGGCCCATGTTTTCTTCTTCTCTCCATCTACCAAGATACCATGATGGTGTTGTCAGAGGCAGTCTTCGTTCTGTGAAATGTATTAACTACCTTTTTATACCCTTGTCTCACTGTAACATATTTCCGCACTTTACTAAAAAAATGCAGCCTCTTCAAGTCAGTTATTATTAATAACCAAGCTTCTCATGAGCAATGACCTTTTCTAAGCCAAAGTCATGAAAAATACTTTTCAAGTAAATAATCTGCTATTACAATCCTCATAAAGCAACTATTGGAAAAATAAGCTAAGTTTTAAAATGAATACCAGTGATTTTATGAATCTTGTTTACTTCTGTTGTTAAGCCTAGTTGTCATCACCTCTGGTTGGGGTCACATGGCTTTACTTCCATCAAAAGTCCATATAAACAAAAATGAAATAATTGCACCTTATCTAGATGATACTTTTCTCTAAATAAATAAGTAAAACATGAGATATATTTCATTTCCTTGATGCCATGATGATTCAAATGGCTTTTCTTTTCATATTAAAGATGCAGAAAAGTAACACAGTTTTATTACAGTCTCCTGTATGAAGCTATTATTGCTCTCAACCAGGGGAAACATAACCTATCATCCTCCTTGGATCATGGTGACTCCAGTTGTTTACGTATAGAAATTGTCATCAGTTTTTAAGTTCTTGGTCATTTTAATCTTTTAAAGAAACTATCTCAACATAATATGATTATGACTTTACAATACACTCCATAAAAATAAGTTTAAAGAGACTTTTCATATGATTGAAGACTAAAATGACCCCAAGAAATAATCCAGTTCTTTCCACCATGTTCCCCTTCAGGTATCTGGTTGACAATATTGCAGGGCATCCATTTTTCTAGAAAGTGCTTTGGAAGGAGATACTGCCATGCTTCTCAGAGCTTGTTTTACTCTTTTACACCCCCAAATTTCAAATAGTTTATTTTTGCCTTTTTTGTATCCAACTTGCATCTTTTGTGTTTCTCTTTATTATAATGCTACTTTATGCCTTGGGGTGTCTTTTTCTTGTTCCTAAAACATTTTGGGTTTTTTTTTCCTCCCTTGGACTTACTTAATAATTTTAAACAATTTTTAGGGGAAAAGTTATTTGCCTTCCTTTTATTTCCTTCTCTCTCTCTCTCCTTTTTTTTTTTTTTTTTTTTTAAGACAGAGTTTCACTCTTGTTGCCCAGGCTGGAATGTAATGGCATAATCTCAGCTCACTGCAACCTCTGCTTCCTGGGTTCAAGCAATTCTCCCACCTCAGCCTCCCAAGTAACTGGGATTACAGGGGTGAGCCACCATGCCCAGCTAATTTTTGTATTTTTAGCAGAGATGGGGTTTCGCTGTGTTGGCCAGGCTGGTCTCAAACTCCTGACCTCAGGCGATCCTCCCACCTCAGCCTCCCAAAGTGCTGGGATTATAGGTGTGAGCCACTGCACCCAGCCCCCTTACTCTTTATGTTGTTATATTTATGACTCTTTACCTCTTTTCACAATCTAGCAGTCTAAAATAAGCATCCTGTAGAAGAACTACTTTGTTTAAAAGCATTGTAGAAAAGTTAGCTACTCTTATCCCCGATATATTCCAAATATTAGAGATAACAACTGAATTTTTGCTCAGAACACTAGCTGAACTTGGGCCAGCTGAATGAGCAAAAACAACCAAACAAACATAGCTTATTTTTTTAAGTTCATGAGCAACTATTTTAAAATTAATCTTTTTAACTTTTTCCCTTGCTTCTTTTTTATTCTTCTATCTTTTGCTTGCTCTGAGGGAAAATAACAAGATATTGTTCATCGTGTATAGAGGGGTATAATTGAAAGAGAACTCAGCACTAATTCTCTTCTAGTCGCAGTCTCAGATGAGTTAAAGTAATGTGAATGGGTGATTGAAGTATATGGAGGCAGTGTCACACGCAGACCTGGTTTTGTTATTAATGGTGCATGCATTTCTGCTGTAGATGGAACAAACTGTTGTGGTTGGGTTCTTCAAGAAGCCGACTCTGAGATGGATGCTAGTGTGCAGGATGTTTATCAGGGAGTACCTTATGACCAATACCCAAGGAGGGAAGGACAGGAAGAAGGACTGGGCCAAGAAAGAGTGAGCTGGGTTGCAGGTGAATGACAGTGAACTCTGGAGCAATAACAGTACTTCAGGATTGTCCTGAGTTTGGGCAGAATGGCTCCTCAATCAGTCACTGGATTGGGGACGCTCCAAAAACAGCCTGTGCTTGGGTAAAGTGGGCCTCTGCAGCTGAGACAATCTCTGAGGTGGCCAATAACTTCCAAATGACATCACCCCCTGAATTGGTGGTAACATGTCTTTTCTTGAAAGCAATCTGGTCAGTGCAACTCCTCCCACTTACATAGATGTCAAATGGCTATAGATGTGCATCTTAAACACCTTTTCCCAAACACTTTTTTTCATTAAATTGCTCCCACTGGCCGGGCACGGTAGCTCACGCCTGTAATCCCAGCACTTTGGGAGGTCGAGGTGGGTGGATCAACTAAGGTTAGGAGTTTGAGACCAGCCTGGCCAACATGGTGAAACCCTGTCTCTACCAAAAATACAAAACTTAGCCAGGTGTGGTGGCGGGCACCTGTAGTCCCAGCTACTCGGGAGTCCGAGGCAGGAGAATTGCTTGAACTAATTCTGTCTCAAAAAAAAAAAAAATTGCTCCCACTTTCTATAATGACATGAGTCCAATATTTCAAATTAGAAATGAGAAATGTTACAGTATGTCATAGTGTATTGTGGTGTAGTTCATAACTCAACTGGACCTTTGTTATCAGAACAAGTTTCAACTCAAAAAATCTCTTTAGTTTTGTGAGTCCTAAGATGTTTTTAAAATTTTGTTCAGGTGATACTTGTGCATCTGCTGTTAATAAGATCAAGTAATAATAGGATGGTCACTGCCAGCAAGGTGTTGGGGTCTGTGGGAGACCCCACAGACAAATGATGGCAACATAGGGCGGGAAGCAGCAAATGTCCTGGGTGAGGGGCAGCAGAGGCTTCGAAGCAGCAGCCATGACACCTGGCACAGGAGAACAGCAGGGAGACAAGAGAAATGCGGACATCAACACAATACCATCAGAGAAACATGCAGTATGTGTTTTAGGAGCAGAGGAAGTGGACATTTAGCCAATTCTGGGCATAGGGTAGGCTGAGAAGTCTTAAGGAGCCAAAAGAGAATGTCTAAGAAAGGCTGAGTTGAATCCCAAAAGGGTCAAGAGCCTGAAGCGGTTTCCAAACGCAGGGAACAATTTAGTGTAGCTGCCATTGTAAGATGATCGGAGTGAGAATGGGGCTCAGACAGGGTGTGGGGACAGAGATGAGTCAGGTGCAGCTGCTCACATGCAAGAGCCCATATGGCTGACACAAAGGATACTCCCAGTAAGCGAAGGTCTGCATCTGCACAGGGAAGACCATGCCTTGGAGAGTTTGCACATCCTACTGGATCCTAAAGGTGGCGGAGCAGAGGGAAATGCTCGCAGCAATGTTTTAGAAACATTAATCTGGTTGGGGTGTGTAAGATATATCACAATGTAGAAAGATTAAAAAAAAGAAAAAAAGAATGACCAGTTAGGACACAATTGAAAGAGTTGTAATTAAAAAGGTGATGGTACTGTGTTTGGAAAAAGAGAAACCACACACAAGACATGTTGAGAATTGGAGTAGATAATACATAGCAGCGCACTCTCAGCAGCTGGACACAAAAAGAAACGCGCAACTAGGAACACTTTTATTATTCAAAGCTTCTTGCAACCAGAAGATTTTGCTATCACTACTAAGAACAGAGAATTGAAGAAGCTTAGATTAAAGGGAAACTTGCTATGTTTGGGATTTGAGATGCTTCTGAGACATCAAGATGAAGATATGGGCATACTACTAAGCAGGTATGAATCTTGAGAAGGAGTTTTTGTTTGAAAATTCAGATCAGGAGTCAACAGCATTGAGCTGACAGCTGGGGTCAAGGAGGTGCTGAGACCATCAGGGAGAGAGAAGGAAGAACAAGGCCAGGTCAGGACACTGAGGAACAATTGTTCCATTAGTGTATGTTTAGTAAGAGACATTCCTTTCCATCTGAATTGTTGAACTATTTATTTACGGTTTTCAGTTTCATAATCCAATTTTGTAATGTGTGGTATGATTCTTCAAGTGAATGTGATATCCACCCTCATTAACTTTTGCCATGGGGTCTATGAATTCTCATAAACTCTTATAGGGTACTTGTCTATGTTTTAGACATTTAAAAGTAAATACACATAAATGAACAGAGATGGTGACTGATAGGGTTTGGCTGTATCTTCACCCAAATCTCATCTTGAATTTTACTCCCATAATTCCCACGTGTTGTGGGAGGGACCTGGTCAGAGATCATTGAATCATGGGGGCAGTTTCCCCTATACTGTTCTCATGGTAGTGAGTAAGTCTTATGAGATCTGATTGTTTTATCGTGGGGTTCTGCTTTTGCGTCTTCATCATTCTCTCTTTGCCTGCTGCCATCCACGTAAGATGGGACTTGCTTCTCCTTGCTTCCCACCATGATTGTGAGGCTTCCCCAGCCATGTGGAACTGTAAGTCCAATTAAACCTCTTTCTTTTGTAAATTGCCCAGTCTTGGGTACGTCTTTATCCACAGCGTGAAAACAGACTAACACAGTGACAAAATTGATTAGTTTAGAGAATATATTACTTGCCCATTTAATTAACTTAGAAATAATTTCAAATCACATTTACTATAAAAATATTGTGTAGTTCTAATAATTGAACAAAACTAACACTGCATTTTCCATATTAGAATCTTTACTGTGTAAAATAAAGAATAATTCTACATGGGAAGAACCATATGCATTATGAAATAATACCAGGAAATAAAATAATTCAATCCATTGTTAAAAATTACAATATAATATGAGGAAAGATTTTCATCACAGCAGTAACTATAGCAGACATAATGTTCTTCTATTTTATTTCATTTAATTCTCAGTTCCAAGATACATATGCAGGGTGTACAAGTTTGTCGCATAGGTAAATGTATGCCATGGTGGTATGCTGCACCTGTCAACCCATCACCTATGTATTAAGGTGATTTCATTTCATTCATCACCTGGGTATTAAGCCCAGCATGCATTAGCTATTTTTCCTGATACTCTCCCTCCCCCTACCCATGCTTTCACAGGCAGGCCCCGTTGTATGTTCTTCCTCTCCCTGTGTCCATGTGTTCTCATTGTTCAGCACCCACTTATAAGTGAGAACATGCAGTGTTTGGTTTCCTCTTCCTGCATTAGTTTGTGGAGGATAATGGCTTCCAGCTCCATCCATGTCCCCGCAACGGGCATGATCTCATTCCTTTCTATGGCTGCAAAATATTCCATGGGGTATTGGTACCATCTTTAATCTCTTGGTGCCCACCCTGAGTGAGAATTGTGAAACTTGGCCTGCATGATTTAGTTGTTAGTATGGCTATGTGGTCAAAAAGTCAAAAGATAACAAGTATTGGCAAGGCTGTGTGGAGAAAATGGAACCCTGTACACCGTTGGTGGGAATGTAAATTGGTATAGCCATGATGAGAAACAATAGGAAGTTTCCTAAAAAAAAAAAAACATATGATCCAGTAATTCCACTAGTGGGTATATATCCAAAGGAAATGAAATCAGTATGTTCAGGGGGTACCTGCGCTCCCACGTTCACTGCAGCACTATTCACAACAGCCAAGGCATGGAAACACCCTAAGTTTCCACTGGTAGATGAATGGATAAAGAAAATGTGACATATACACACGCATGAACATTATTTAGCCTTTCTTGTTTGTTTTCTCTAAGTCACAGCAGGTTCAGTGACCCGACACTTTTTGAAAATAAGGAAGACGTGGATGATTGGGTCCAGCTATTTTTTTCTGTCCATGGGGAACATGTTTTCTTAGAATGGAGAATGTGGCCAGAGCAAACTTTGGTCTACTGTTTTTACTTATAACTCCTCCCCTAAATGAGTATACTTCTCATTTCAGTACTCCTTAAATAATTCAAAAGATGTAAATGTATCAAAATACACCCAAAACTCCTACTTCATTGATCCACAGAAATTCAAATGTGGTATTTCAAATCTATGTCTAGAGGAAAAATATATACTTGAAACATTTTTTAAAGTTTTTTATGATTTGGGCTGTTACAAATATGCCCAAGACACAGTTCTTTAAGGAAATCTTAAAGATAGATCCTAAAAGTCATCTCCACCACACTGCAAGGACGATGCCTTGTCCTTCCTCGTCCTTCCCACTCAGAAGTCAGGGCCAAAGAATTCCCTGCTGGCTCACTCTTGCCTTTTTTGCCTATGTGAATGTCCGTTAGTATCAGCTCATATTGAACCCCCCGGGGGGCTTGGAGTGAGAGGCTGAGGGAAACTAGTGGAATCTAAGTTGATATGACCCATGCAGCCTCTGGTTTCTTTGAGCACCCACCGGCTCCAGCAATATCTTATTACACGCTCATATGTCTCTGCATCTTGGCCTCCTGCCCTTTCTGCTAAAGCAGGTGCAGGTCACAGGACCAGCAGCCTAAGTCAGGGTGAGCTAGGTGCATCTCTGGCTGCTGCTGGTCGGAAGTCACTGATCTCAGGGAAACCAACCCCCATAGCAATTCAGAGTTGCCACAAGGACCATACCTAAATAAACAAGGCCAGATATTGACTCAAGCTGGCCCTGCAGGCAGAGGGGAGAGTTGGCGCAGTAGTTAGAAGCCTGCACGTTGTGCACATGTACCCTAGAACTTAAAGTATTAAAAAAGAAGAAGAAGAGGAAGTCCTTGGCCCCTAGGCTAATAAGACTAGGAAGAGGAGCTTCTCTCTTGTTCCTGCCATGTCATCATTATTAAGTCCTGGATGTGTCTGCCCAATCCTCTTTTCTAAGTCATTCTTAATGACTTCAGGATTGTCTAAAGTTCAGAGTGTAAACATACGTTCATCGTCACCTCTGAAAGTTTTTTTCTAAAAAACATTATTCAATCAAAATGAACAAGGCAGCTGGGCTCGGTGGCTCACACCTATAATCCCCCAGCACTTTGGGAGGCTGAGGCAGGTGGATTACCTGAGGTCAGGAGTTCAAGACTAGCCTGGCCAACATGGTGAAACCTCGTCTCTACTAAAAATACAAAAAAAATTAGCTGAGCATGGTGGCATGTGCCTGTAATCCCAGCTACTTGGGAGGCTGAGGCAGGAGAATCACTTGAACCCGGGAGGCAGAGATTGCAGTGAGGTGAGATCATGCCACTGCGCTCCCGCCTAGGCAGGAAGAGTGAAAACTCCGTTTAAAAAAAGAAAAGAAAAGAAAAGAAAAAAAATAAAAGGAAGAACAAGGCACTATTTATCCCACTAGTTGTGGGAAATAAAAATGATAAACTTGATACATCTCCTGCCCTCCTGGGTCGCTCTACTTAAGGAAATGGGTGTGTCCACAAATCACTATACTCACTTGAGTCATAAATGTGATAAATTCCATACAAGAGTTTTGAACAACAAAAGTGAGTAGAGGAACTGTTTACTTGTGTTGTGTGTACATTGTGGAGAACTATATCAGACTGGGTGGGTAATCTAAAATTTAGGAAAGCTGAATGATACAAAGTATCGGAATTGACCAAATAACCAGTCTTATGGGTGAGGAGATCATGAAGGCATATCCTGGACTAGAAAATCCCACCTGCTCACAGCCTCATCGTTTTGGAGTCACAGCTTGCACTGAAATGGACAGTAAATAGCCCTATGGCCATGCAGAAAAGCTACTTGCTGTCCAGTTCAGTGCAAGCTGGTAATGAACTGCGTTTCATTATCACCTTGTTACACATGAAGAGATAGAATCAGAGTTAAAGAAACTGGATGAAGATAACACTGCTCATCAACCAAAATTGATGAGCCCCTCACCCATGATTTTATCAATGTAGTATATTCCTCTAGGAGAAATCAAAATATTTTCCCCCATGAAAAAGAATATACAATTAATTTTAAGAGACAAGACGCAGAAATATATTAGTCTGATCTAATATTCTTGTTAAGGGTTTAGATAGAATAAGAGTCAAAATTGACAGTTGACAGTATTCAATGGCTCTGAACTGCCTAGAAAAGGGACCCCCGCCATTATGTTAGAGTGAAATACACAAGCCTGGTAATAAATGACCTTTATCAGATATTTACATACTTCTTGTAAAAAGGGTATGTCAAAAGCGGTGCATGTCATATTCAGGATTTCTGCTCCAATGATATACAAGCTTTTACCATCAACAAGATTTAGATAATTTACCTTATTTAGGCAATATCGTTAATCAGGTAAGCAGTGTGTCTCAAATAGGAGGTACAGCTTTCCCAAAATCATGACAAAAGTTTTCTAATCACTGGGGTTACTTTGTGCCATCGATTTTACGTCTTATGAATGTAAAATATAAGACTTCAGATGCTTTAAAAATTGTTTGCATTTGTATGCAGCAGACTTGCAACTCACAGCTGACGCAAGCAAGGCAACTTAAGCAGTGAAGAAAGAATTGACATGATTGACAAATAGGTCTTGTGATTTAATTTACATTAACAATGATGTAATGTGCATATTGACTTAATGTGTCCTTACATAATGTGGCAAGCAGAACAACACATAGCAAACCTAATTTTGACATTCTTCTGGGAAAAGGACTTTTCCCTCTAAACTTTTCTTTGATTTTTATTTTAACCCTTTTGGAAAGGATTTTTTTTTTTTTTGTAGATATGTTTTAAAATATTTTAAATGTATCGTTTTTATTTAACATGTTAACCATGACTTATAGTTTGGAATGCTAATTAAGTATCACAATTTTATATTAGTTACAAAAAAGCTGACTACTAAGGGCAATGCGCTTCCAAACAAAATGTCATCCAACTACAGTGCGTGTTGCATTTTTGTGTCTGTTCTTTATAATTTACTTTTAGTTTCTCACTCTCCTCCTTTTGCTTGCCAATTGTGGCTTCTTACTAAGCCCTCTTCAATATGCCTGAACTCCCAGAATCTGATTTAGGCCAAGATATGAGATAACTGAGAGTGTTGTAATGATTTAAAATAAGATGTTCAAAGCAAAGGATTCTCCTTGGAATAATGTGTATGAGATTTAGTGCATTAGCTTCCCGACACTGGTCTTTCAGTGCTGTGGAAGTGTACTTCCTGATTTTCAGCCCCGTTGCTTGTACTAGAGTAATGATAAGAATATTCCTTAAATACCATAAATTGATGAATTACAAATATTTTGGAATTATAGAAAGCATAGGGTTTTGGTTTTCGTTTTGGTTTTCATGCTGATTCTTCTATAGCTGCCTGTTACTTCTATTCTTGAAAAATTGTATGCACATACATTTCCTGCATTCTATAACTTTCTTATGTTCTAAAGGGACATTCTACTACTTTACAACCATTTACAACCTACACTGTATCATGTTTTCCTTATTTATTTATTTATTTATTTTTTGAGATGGAGTTTCCCTCTATCTCCCATGCTGGAGTGCAGTGACATGACCTGGCTCACTGCAACCTCTGCCTCCTGGGTTCAAGCAATTCTCCTGCCTCAGCCTCCCTAGCAGCTGGGACTACAAGTGCGCACCACCATGTCCAGCTAATTTTTTTGTATTTTTAGTACAGACAAGGTTTTGCCATGTTGGCCAGGCTGCTCACGAACTCCTGACCTCAGGTGATTTGCCCACCTGAGCCTCCCAAAGTGCTAGGATTGCAAGCATGAGCCACCATGCCTGACTTTATTATTAAATAGCTAGATTAAAAAATATGCTATGTCATACCTTTCTTTCTTGATTTGGAGAAAGTAAATCCTTATGTATTCCTTCTCCCTGTTGTGACTGATAGAGAAAATTAGACCAATAACCTTTCAACTTACCTGTTTTTTTCTCATCTTAAAGGCTTGTGAAATAGAACAAATGCTAAGAAACTGATTCAGATGTATGACCAAGTTTGTGAATTACTGTGTTAACTCATTCAGAACTCAAGGCAGCACTCTATTTCATAAATAAGGAAGCTGAGACCCTGAGAGGGTTCAGTAACTATAGTAAGCAGCGTAGCAGATCTTAAACCAAAGTAGTCTGGCTCCAAAGTTTCTTTTCTTAGAAAAATTGTCTGTAATTCAGATGGCAAGCACCAAGCCAAGGTTTGTCTGAATATGCTGACAACAAGGTTTTTGTGTCCAAGAAATCAAAGGGGAGGAAATGTCATTATTTTCTTTAATAAAGATGGCAATTTAGTATTAATAATATTTACATGTGTAGTGAACATTTATGCCACTTGGGGGCAAGATTTAAAGAACTACAAGCACCTTTGGTACAACATGACATTTTTTCCAGCACGTTCCAACTGAGAATATTCACACCTTAATCTGACCCGATTCTCTCCTCCAGCACTGGATAGAACCTCATCCTGAGACCTTTTCTCTTAGCATCAGATCAGCCCTTTTCAATCCCAAAGCTCTAACTTTACATTGAGGATCCACAGCAGGATTGACATTGAGTATGCTTGTCGGTACCTTTGGCCATTTAAAAAAATTAATTCCCCTAGTAAGACCTAACTTGAGCCACCTAGTTCTTCTACCTCTGGCTGTATTTGAAATTTTGAGTTCTAGCTCCCAACTGCTTTTGAAAGCAGACAGCAGTCATAGTGATAATACAAAATAAGAGAAGCACCATGGCTGTATTTCCTTGCTGTCTGCTGCCTATGGCTATGTATGGAAGCTCCACTGGCAGAGGCTGATGGGTTATGCTCATTGCTGTGTGCCCAGCACATTCACTGCTGCCACACACATCCCAGGTGCTCAATAAACATGACTTGATTGAATGAACAAATAAGTGAATGAATGGTTTTCTATTAAAATTTCTCAGCCGGATCCCTTACCTCTCCCTTAAGCTGATAGTAGAAATGGACTTGCAATTGTTGAATAAACTGCAGACACCTTTAACAACTTCATTAGGAAAAACTCCTAGAATAATAATTGGTTTATATTAGATTATCACATGATTAATCATCTTAGTTTGTACTCTTAGTCATTTCCATGCCCCTGCATACAAATAAACCTTTCTCTTTCAAAGAATGTATACAAAAACACAAAAAGAGGCTTACATTACAGCCTCTGATATTAGCCATATTGACATGATTTAAGCCCTCCGATAACAGTTAACTAGTTCTGAGACCAAAAGGGTAACGTAACATCTTTGAGTATCACTCTTCCCATTTGCAAAGTAAGGCAATAAATAACTAATCTTTTAGGCTGATGAAAGAGCATGTTACTTTGCTCATGATCTGTAACTAACAAGTAACAGGTAGGGTTCAAATGTGGTTCATCTGACTCCATTTTAACTATTTCAGAATGCTAATACCCTATGACATCCTCTAGGAGGGCACTGAGGAAGAGAGTTCCTGAGGCAAGATGGACAAATAGGCGTCACTCAGCAAAACTGAATCAGGAAAGAGCTTTCCAGGCTGAGTTTGCCTGCAGTGTCTGTGGTAGGCCAGGCTGAAGGCTATAACCCGACCTCCTTAGCAACACATCAACTCAAATAACCTGCCATGGACCAGTTCATAATTAAAAGTTTCACACATAAAGTGTGAAAAACTAACAGACACAAAGTAAAGGTGTAGTTTTTCTAATATGAAATAAGAATTTATAGTTAATGGTTGTTATTAGTTGGACATAAAAAAGAACTTTAACGATAAAATTGGAATATTTATTTTACTTTTATTTTTTATTTTTTAGTTTTTTAGAGACAGGCTGGAGTCACCCAGGCTGGAGTGCAGTGGTGCCCTCATAGCTTACTGCAGCCTCGAACTCCTGGGCTCAAGGGATCCTCCTGCCTTGGCCTCCTCGGTAGCTGGGACCAGAGGTGCACACCACCACAGCTGGCTAATTTTTAAAAAAAAATTTTGTAGAGATGGGGGTCCCGTTATGTTACCCAGGCTGGTCTTAAACTCCTAGCCTCAAGTGTTCCTCCTGCCTCGGCCTCCCAAAGTGCTGGGATTACAGGTGTGAGCCACCACATCCAGCCAAAATTGGAATCTCTGCTTCTTCAGTGGGTTTAGAATATTCCTATTTACAAGGCAGGAAACAATTAGAAGGGGCAACAGTAATTGCAGCGTCATAGTCACAAAGCAGGAAAGAAACCTCCTCTTGTATACATCATTTTAAAAGGCTTTGAAGGAAAAGCAAACTTAAATTCCCCTTTCGCACTATTTACACTACAGAATATAGTCTGAAACATTTTCATTCAAAAATAATTATTAAATTTAAAAAACGTTTGTTGAACAAAATTAGGTTAAGTAACTTGCTGAAGTACAAATTGAACGACACTTTTTATTTAAAATGATGAGAAAATTCAAATAATAGAAGCATAATTTCAAATTGGCTACACTTCCTGTATTTCTATGCTGTATCTATGATTGTCCGTACTCCTCTTTCAGTGCCGTGTACAGGGTTAAAGGAAGAGAAATGTAGAATAAGCACGGTTGGTTATTATCTTCCCTCTGTTACTTTCTTTTTTCTTGCAGTTCCACCTTTCATACAACCCTTTGAGTTTCCAAGATTCTCCATTGGGCAGCGGGTCTTCATCCCGTGTGTCGTGGTCTCAGGGGACTTACCCATCACCATCACGTGGCAGAAGGATGGCCGGCCAATCCCTGGGAGCCTTGGGGTGACCATTGACAATATTGACTTCACAAGCTCCTTGAGGATTTCCAATCTCTCCCTGATGCACAATGGGAATTACACCTGCATCGCCCGGAATGAGGCCGCCGCCGTGGAGCACCAAAGCCAGTTGATTGTGAGAGGTAAGCAGAGGAACGTGAGCCACGTGGCATCCATAGAGTTGATTTAACAATGGTGTAGGATGATGGGGCTTGAAATATTGTGAAAATAACTAGAACTTTGAAATTCAGTCTTATTTCACTAAAAAAATACAATTCTGGAACACAGCCATGAATTCCTCTAAACTCCAAGATAAGGCTTTATTTACTTAAAATATGTTTTAAATAACTAATAGCTAAGAAGGTGGGAGCCATAAGGTTTAACTCATGAACTAAGGCTTCCGTATGCTAACCCAATGAGTTTTGAGGACTAACGTTGATGAACTTTTGCTTTATTGTATTCATATCATATTTTAATAATATTTCTTGTTTCAATAAATGGCTTTTTAAAAATATGTGTCAAAGCTATATATCAAAGTTTTTCTAAAGAGCCATAAAATAGCTTTTCATAATGTTTGTTTGAGTTTTAGAAATGTGGTTTTCTTTGCCCATCTATTCTATTTAGCATTAAATATATCATTATTTTGGAAAGCCATTGCAACATTTTAAAATTAAGCAGAGTATGGTCGTATTTATTCAAAAGAATTAAAATAGCATAGGCTAACATTCAGAAAACATTGGCAGTAATCTCATTACATCTAAACTGTAAACATGAGTCTTATTTTGAACTTCTATTCAAGTCACCAAATTCCCATTAAGGCTCACACTCTTCATCTATGAAATAAGCTGCTAGTGTTCTCTAATGTGTATCAAACACAGACATTCTATGATTTTTAAGATTCTCCAAGAGTACTGTACATTAATCTACCATGACAATATTCATCCACATTGCAAAAGTAACTGTATGAAGTTAAAGATTTATATTAACGATGATTATTTGCATTTTAAAATTCCCCAAATTGTGGTCTCAGAGTAGTTGTTAGGAGCGGGAGGATTTCTGTAATTTCCCAGAGAGTGGAGATAGCTCTTTCCTGAACAGGAGATTCTCATGTCCTTCCTCAGTCCTTAATCCTTGTCCCCTTGATAACTCTTCTACCTTTCTGACTGGGGAGAAATGCACTTTTTATCTACTTACCAGCAAAAGGAAGTGACACAGACTTAGAAGTCATAGGAAGAAACTAACTTTGTATTTCCGAAAAAAAAAAAAAATGCCCCAGGTGAATAATTTAGAAAATATATATTCAATTAGACACAAACTTAACATCCTCATGACATTTTTCTCATTTCCACCTTGCTCTTTGGAGTGGAAGAATTAGGATACTTGATTTTTTCCCCAAAATTTGAAAGATAAATTAAAAAAGGGAGCCAACGTAGTATCTGTTTCCCGAGTGTTTTCTTATAAGCAGAGTTGACTCTTGGGTTTGTGAAGGGCAAAATAGTACATCAGCCTACTTTCTATGTAATCTGCTCTGAAGGATCCAGGTCAGGAATCTGAAATGTCAGATAAAAATGTGCAGGGATGCTTTTTGTACCACTTGCCCTTGCAGAAAAGGCAACCAGAAGTTTTTAACCAAGACAAAGGTCAGATGAGCTGAAACTGAGCCTGGCTATTTGGGATAATGTAGCTGATCATGACATGATTGATGTCTCCATGTGATTGTTCTTCAAATATGTTAAATCAGCTTTAGTTAAATTAATATTAAATCACCAGTGAGATAATGCGGTCTAGAGGAAGAAAATGTGCTTTACAAACAGGTCAGTGTGACTGGAGAAACAGACAGGGACAAGGTGGTGTGGGACTGTGGTTCTCAATCCAGACAGTTCTGCAGAATTTCCTGGGAGATTTAAGAAAACACTGATGTGCATTTTTTTGGTCCCAAACTACACCAATTAAATCATAATCTTTAGGGGTAAAGCCATCTTCCAGATCTCTGGGGAATTGTTCTTTTTTCCCCAAAAATCACTAGTTAGTGATTCTGAAACTTTCTTGTACATTCAGATTGCATAAGAAGCTCTAAAAAGGCCCTGATGTCCAGGATGAAGCTCCCACCAATTAAAGAACCATCTTTGGAGGTGGAACCCAGGCATCAATAATTTGTAAAATCCACAAGTTTGTTCTAATATGTAGCCAAGTTTCAGTCCCAGCCCCCTGAGTCATTAGAACATGCAGCCATTTTAGAAGTGTGGATTTTTTTTTCTAGATTAAAGAGTTGGCACTGTTGACTGTAACCACCGCAGCACCCTGGCCTGATTTATCTTTTTAGTTATCACACTAGTAGCTGTCTGAAGAATGGACTGGACTAGAAAGCAAGAAGAGTAGTTAACAGGCTATTTCAGACATTCAGGCAAGATAAAAATGCCTTGGATGAAGATGGTAATGTTAAGGTTATGAGAAGCAGTGGAATTCACAATCTATTTTGGTGGTAAAGCAAACATAACATGCTTGTGGAGTGATTGTTGCAAATGAGATAAAAAAGAACCTTTAGTGGAATCATGCTTTGCCTAATAACAAGGTGAACGATAGTGTCTTTAGCAGAAGCAGAGAAGAAATGATGAAGAATGGTTTTGACAAGGGGAATGATGGTCAATGATATGGGAGAAGCGCCTGTCCTAGCAGTCACTAGAGCACTCCAACATTTAAGGCCCTGGAATAAGAGGAGGAAGAATCAGCAGAAGAGACGAAGAGGGAAAAGGAGCAGCTTGTAAAGGAGGAGAAAATCTAGTGGACTGTGACACTCTGGAAGCAAAATCGGAACTAAATTGAGAAAGAGGATATTAAACAGTATTGAATCCTGCTGAAAGTAGACAAAGAGGAAAACCAAGAGTTGGTCACTAGTTTAGGAAGATGGGTATTGTTTATGACCTTGATGGATATTGTTTATGACCTTGATGGCTATTGTTTATGACCTGGTGTCATTGCAGCGAGGGCCTGATTAGAGGAGCTTCAGAAAAGAAAGAAGGCCAATGTGCAGGAACTCAGAAAACACAACTATTTTTATATTTTTAGGAATTTTGCCATCACAGGAGGCAAGTTGGAAATAGACAGGGGGCAAGGGCAGGAGTTATTTTTAAGACTGGATACTTTATGGCAGGCTTATATGCTTATGAGAATGAGCCAGTAGAGAGGAAAAAAATATGTGGCAAGATCAAAAGGAGGTTATTACAGGGTCAAAGTCCTTGAGTTAGTGAATGCAACCAGAATTCTTTGTACCAGTGCAGTAGTATGTTCAAAGTAGTATAATAACCATGGTGTGAAGCTCCAGTAGGTAGCACCAACAGAAATGACTGAAAATTATAGGGAGGAGGAATGCTTTGGGTCAAAGAAGTAGAAAAACAAAAATTATCTAATGGGACCATCACAGAGTAACAGGTAACACATTTATCCTCCTACTGCAAACTAACTATAAATTGGACTGATATGCATAAACAAATTCTCTCAGGAACAAAAGGAAGTGCATGCAGTGAGCTCCAGATTCACCCCAGATAGCTGCTTGGGGTACTTTCTGCACATGACAGGGAGTGCAGAGCCCAAATAGATCACAGTGATCTTGGCAGGTGGAGAAAACAGAGAGAGAAATTGAAAGATACTGAGATGATTACTGGGTATTGAAGGACAAACTACTGGAGATTAGGGAGCTATTCAAAGAAAGATCTCTAGAAATCTGTACAGGGCTCCTTTGCAGTTTCAGCTGAATACTGTTCTTCACATGCAAAGGGTGCTAGCAAAAGTTACACACTGCTTGGGAATGCTGGAGTTCTAACTAGCCAGAATAGGGGAACTCAGCTGAAATCTCAGAAAGGCCACCCACTAGGAGTAAAACTAATCTAGCCCCAGAATAAGGGTTATTCTAGGCCAGCCCTGAAAAGCCTAAGAAGATTCTTGACAAGATAAAACTTCTCCACTAGTAAGTTAATTGTGTGCACGTACAACATTTGACACTAAAAAGGAAGACAACAAAATCCAGACCCCCAACAGCACAGCATATCCACAATGTACTGCATTCAGTAAACACAGGCACACCTCATTTTATTGCACTTTTCTTTTTCTTTTTTGAGACGGAATCTCACTTTGTCACCCAGGCTGGAGTGCAATGGGCCGATCTCCACTCACTGCAACATCGGCCTCCCGGGTTCAAGCAATTCTCCTGCCTCAGTTTTCTGAATAGCTGGGATTACAGGCATGTGCCACCATGCCCGGCTAATTTTTGTATTTTTAGTACAGATAAGGTTTCACCATGTTGGCCAGGCTGGTCTCGAACTCCTGGCCTCAGGTGATGCACCCCCATTCGACCCCTGAAAGTGTTGAGATTGCAGGAGTGAGCCACCATGCCCGGCCACACTTTGCTTTATTGTGCTTCCCAGATATTGCATTTTTTACAAATTGAAGGTTCGTGGCAATCCTGCATCAAGCAAGTCTATGGGGACCATTTGTTCGAACAGTATGTGCTCACTTCGTGTCTGTATGTCACATTTTGGTAATTCTTTCAGCATTTCAAATTTTTATTATTGTTATGTCTGTTATGGTGATTGGTAATCAGTAATCCCTGGTGTTACTGTTATTATGTTACTATTATAATTGTTTAGTAGCCATATAAGATGGCAAACTTAATCAATAAATGTTGTGTATGTTCTGACTACTCTACCAACCAACCATTTCCCAGTCTCCATTTCTTAACTTCCCTATTTCCTAAGACATAACAATATTGAAATTAGGCCAATAATGGCCCCACAATGGTCTCCAGTGTTAGAGTGAAGGGAGAGTCATTACACATCTCTCACTTTAAATCAAAAACTAGAAATGATTACATTCAGTGAGGAAGGCATTTGAAAGCCAAGATAGGCTGAAAGCTGGGCTTCCTATGCCAAACTGTCAGTCACACTGTAAACACGAAGGAAAAGTTCTTGAAGGAAATGAAAAATGCTACTCCAGTGAACACGTAAATGGTAAAGTGAAACAGCCTCATTGCTAATATGGAGAACGTTTAAATGGTGTGGAAGATAAAATACAAACCAGCCACCACATTCCCTTAAGTTAAAGCTTGATCCAGGGCAAGGCCCTAACTCTCTTCTTTTCTATAAAGGCTGAGTGATGTGAGGAAGCTGCAGAAGAAAAGTTTGACCAGGGGTCATTGTAAAACTTAGCACATTGTTTGATAGTCTGGGTTACTAGGAAGATTTGTAAAGACTTGATCTAAAATAAAATAGCTGTTGTCTTGAGGAAAATACAAGAAAACAAAAACAAAATCCCAAAAGCAAAGATCTCTTAGCTGTTATGTATGAGCCAATAAGAGCCAAATCTCATAGCTCTTATGACAGTGGACTGATGGTTTCCCTGATATCCTGCTCAGTGAAGTGACCTTGGCATTGATTAAGCTGTTAGAAATAAAGCATTAGGCTTCATGACAGAGCACTTCTGCCCTTTGCTTCCTGTTGTGGTCTTTGCACCACTTACAGGAAAGCACCAACACAACAGTTCCTATTTGTGATTCCAAAGGAGGTTCGTTTCTCACCCTTTTTTATATCTTCTGATGAGTCCATGGTTTCTGACTTTTAATGGTGAACTGCCACATAGAGAAACAAACACATTGGCTAAAATAGTAGTTGACTGTCAGTTGACAGGAAAAATGAAAATTATAGAAGGTTTCTATTTTATTGTCATCTGTTGATCCAATTTTTGATAGAATTCTCATGCTATGATTTTACTTCATTCTTTCATTCATCCTTACCCAAAATATTTCTTAACTATCTGTTTTATAATAGGTATTGTTCTGAGGGTGGAGGATACCATGGTGATTAAAATAAAGACACCGAGTCTGTGCCCCATAAGGCTCAAATTCTAGTGAAGGGAAGAGATAATGAACAAACAATGTCAGTTATCTACAAGGACTATGAAAAATAAACATGTGGTACATGGATTGAGAAAGATGGGGATGAAAATAGTGTTTTAGGTAGGCTGAGCAGGGGAAGGCTTTCTGGAGGGATCTTTGGGCAGAGACTTGACTGAAGTGAAGGCGTATGACCCAGGGAATTGTAGGAAGCGAGTTTTAAGCAGAGAGACCAACAAGTCTGAAGACAGAGTGTGGAGTGAGTTTTGTGTGTTCACAGCACAGCAAGAGGCCCAAGGTGCTTCCTGTTCAGTAAGAGAGGACAGAAAGTGTAAGGCAGAGAGATAAGCAGGGGCCAGGCCGTCTATTCTCAGAATGATGGGAAAATATCGATTTAATTTTCAGTGTCGTAAATTAAATCTTATCTAGACTTTGGCCAAGTCCCATCTCAACTAAATGTCACCGAGTAGAGAATGGTGGTATTTATCCACGCACTCCCTCCCACCTCCACCAAATGGCATTCATTAAAACTGAATTTCTGCCCACGTTTACAGCTAGGGAAACCTAAATTAATTCTTTGGAAATATATAGCAACTTAGAAGCCATGGCTTCCAAACATAAGACGCTGGACTACATTTAAAACTAGAAAAATGCCTGTCTTATTATAACCATAGTATTCTTTATTTAAAAATAAAGCAACAACAGAAGTAATCCCCCCTCCAACACACACAAAATAAATAGATCAAGCCAAAGACCTCTATATTTTAAACAACCCTCATTTTAGGCAACACCAGGAATAAACTTCCTCAAAGAAACCTATTTGAAACTTCAGATACTCTCAGCCTATGTGGATCCCATGACAAGATATTGGTATTTTGGAATATATATCAAATTGTTCTCTTTGGAGAGACAGGAGTGCTGGTTATGTGCATGTAATTATGATTCACAGAAGTGTTGGCAAAGTTAGCCATATTGCCTCTTGGAGATGTGATATAATTATGTAGTTGAACCTATTCATCTCTTTAATTACTCCTCCTCCCCACCAGAAAAACCTCTCTTTATTAGTTCATTTTTATGCTGCTGATAAAGACATACCCAAGACTGGCTAATTTATAAAGAAAAAGAGGATTAATGGACTCACAGTTCCCCGTGGCTGGGAGGTGAAAGGCACGTCTTACATGGTGGCAGGCAAGAGAGAGCTTGTGCAGGGGAAATTCCCTTTATAAAACCATCAGATCTCATGAGACTTATTCACTATCACAAGAACAGCATGGGAAAGATCCACCCCCCATGGTTAAATTACCTCCCACTGTATCCCTCCCACAATATGAAGGAATTGTGGGAGCTACAATTCAAGATGAGATTGGAACCATGTCATGCTCTATTGGAAACCAAACCATGTCATGCTCTATTGGAAAACCAACTATATTGGCAAGCAGGCTCACCACAATATACCAAATAATGTGTTATACTAATAAAAGGAAATCAAAATATCATCTTTAAAAAAGGAAACCAACAACTTTGGGGAATTATACACCCAGACACTATAGAGTACTGGTGGTGTTTTTGTTCGATCATAAGTTTTGGCCCAAATGGCAGCAGTCCCAAAGGCTTCAATCCTTCCATCTCAGGCTCTGTATCTTGTTGGCCAGAGTCCTCCTATGAGGCTGTCTTCTGCTGTCCCTCAGATGGCACTTCCGTTGGGTCCACTCTTCTCAAAGACTTTGGGCTTTGGGGGTCACCTTGATCTGAGTTATTAACTTAGCCATGCTCCATTTCCCTAGTCTATAAAACTGAAGTAATAACATTCATTTATTCATGTGTCCTTTCAACACGTAGTTGCAGAGTGCTTTCTGTATTCCAGATCTGTGCTGTGGGCTGGGCATACCATGGTCTGTGAGAAATGAATGGTTCTTGTTCTCATAGCGTGCACAGTCTAGTATGGGCGACAGACTATTAAACAGAAATACCAAATGAGTGTAGTAAAGGTTATGGTAAGTGATCAAGGGCTCAGAGAAGCACTTAATCTTATCCACAGCATCAGGAAAAAATGTGCCTAAGTGAGTGCTAAGCTAAGATGCAAATAGTAAGTGGGAACTTATTAAATAAAGATATGAAGAAGTCTGTGTGAAGACTCGGTAGCAACGTCGGTCTTGGGGACTGTATAATAGACAGGGTTTTAGAATGGTTGGGGCAAAGTCTGCAAGAGGAGAATGTCACAGAATACAACTGGAGACCAAGGACTCAAGTCATAAAAATCCTTTAAAATATCCCAAGAGTCTGGATTATACCAAAGGGCCGTGGGAATATGGGATGCTTTGAAGCAAGGAAGTCACATCATCCAATTTGTGTCTTAGATCCTTTAGGTCGCTGTGTGGAGAATGAATTCAAGTGGGACAGTTGGTGGGAGGTAGACCAGTTAGGGGGCTGAGAAATCTAAATAAGAGACATATGGGCCTTGTCCTAGGTTGGGTTCCCTTGAAAGTAGAATGTGAGGTACAGAATTGGCTGGCAGGTTATTTATTTGGGATGTCATTCCTGGATCCCAGAATGGAAAGAATGAGATCAGAAAGGAAGAAAAAAAATCAATAAAAGTTACTTTAATGAGCTGGTTGCTGCTATGGGCAACTGGAGCTCATTCCTACTGGGAGCCCTCTAAGGCATCACATAGAACAGTGGTTCTTGAAGTGTGATCTCTGTACCAGCAGCCTCAGCATCGCCTGGGAACTCATTAGAAAGGCAAAATCTTGGATTCCACCCCAGATCTACTGAGTCAGAATCACTGGAGACAGGGTTCAGCAATGTGTGGTTTAATCAGCTCTTCAGGTGATTCTGATGCCCTCTAATGTTTGAGAAGCGTAGGCATAGAGCAGGCCTCATAATTGCCCCCACTGAATCGGAGGAAAGTGAGGCAGAGAATTTATACCCTGACTCCTGTCCCTCAGTGATGGACAATTGTTTTTCACATGTCAGGGTTGCACCAGTAAGGTGGGTAAAGGCTCATGACTTCTGAGAAGGCCTGAGACAGCAAAGAGAGGGACCCATCCCCTTAGTGCGGTGTCCTGGCAAAGTGTGTGGAGGTGGAGCTGTCTGCCCAGAGGTGCTGAAGCTGGGTGGACAGAGGGGCTGTGCCCCTTTCCCACATAACCAGACTACTCACTATGACTGGGGTGTGGCAGTGGAGAGGAGAGAGTTTGAAGCTACATTTTCAAGAAATAGTTATCAGTATCTGATAAAAAAGAAATAAAAGAAGAGGATATGAAAGGAAATTCCATTTTTCTTGCTTGAGGACCTTAATGGATGGTGGACAGGAACAGGTACCATTTTGGAAACTTGAGTTAGAGGTACCTGTGATATAAGTTAATGATGGGGGGATATGGTGCTCTACACACCAAGAGAAGATGAAGGCAATCGTCATGATGGGAGTGGGTGAAATAGCTCAGGAGGTTTGTTGAGTAAGATGTGGAGAAGATTGAAGACAACACCCTGAGAAGCAGGAGATGGCCATAGTAGGGGATCCTCTCTTTAATAAGCAAGTAAAATAAGAATTGTCTTGAGGGCAATTCTGGGAGGGGTCAAAGGATAGAACTAGGAGTACTTGAAACCCACTGAGTCCTCAGGAAATGCTCACTTTTATTACTAAGTGACTCCTTGGGGGTCTCCTGATTCCTTTAGGACAATTTCTTAGGCTGCCATTTTGTAGAAAAAAATATATAGGTCAAATATTAATAGTTTCTTTAAAAAATATCTCTACTTTTAAAAAAATAAACTGCTGCTTACTTTAAAAAATTGGTAACTCTGTTGTCCCTAGGGATAATGGTCATTCCCAGTGCTTAGAGCATACAAGGATGATGTCATTAGTTACATGTTAAACACTGGGTCCTCATTCAGACACTCCCCTGCCCTGGAATTTTAATCTTAGCTGGTGATGCAACTGTCTCAAAGTGATGGCAACCCCCAAGGGACTGTATGCCTGTTGTCTTCCCATTAGGCTCTGGACAGGCAAAGAAATTTGTTTAGAAACTTATTACAACTTTTCCCAGGAATCCATCACCTCTAATTTTGCCAGGCAGAACTCAACCCAAGCATATTCTTAAGGTGTCAGATCTGAGGAGTGTGGCCTCAGGTCTTCTTCATGGAAGTACATGGATGTTCCCAGTCTTAGAATTCTTATTGTAACTCACAAGTTCATTTTCATGAAAGGGACCTACATATTCACTGGTACATGATAAGAAATCACTTAGGGATTGAATATTTAAATTCATGACAGTCTTCTGTCAAAATTTGAAGGAAATGTATATGATTTGGCTTATTCATGTACTTAGTAAAATATAGCATTTTCCTCAAGGTGGTCTCGAGTTGCATGGTGTATCAGCCAAATATCAAATATCTGAACTATTAATTATTCTCTTTGCTATAAAAATTGAGAAGTTCACTTACTGCAGAAGCTTCTTTCTTAGGTCTTCATGTGACTGTAAATCACTGGGGTATCTGAAGAGAGAATTCCAGTCTATGAGGAAAGAGGTGCACATGGGAAATCCCCTGGCTACTCCAGGGTCAGAAACAGTTTTCAATGATATAGGGTAATTATTCTAGTAATTTAGGGAACATTTTCATCTGTAACTGCCTTATACTTACAATATTTCAATAGTTGTTTCTCATATAAACTTCTTTGATGAGATTTTAAGGAACATTTTGTTGGATTAATCAAATTGAGGGGAGGGGTAATGGATCAATTATAATTAGACATGCTTCCAGAGGGAATGCAAGAGATTTTCTACCCTGTCCATTGATGAGCAATTTCTTGCTCTTGGGCAGAACTTGAGCCAAATGGACCACAGAATGTGGATGGCTGCAGATTTCCCTTCCACCTGGGGAGAATAATTTTGGCACAATGTCTTCAACTTTGTCACCTACTCTTGAGGTTGACTGGTTACTTTTACTAGAAAACTTAGCTCTATATAATCTCTACCATATTTCTTAGAGATAATTTACTCACCTAGAGACAGTCATTCCTTATTATCTTATTTTAAATATATTTTCATTTTCTTAATTACATTTTGTCTCTGAATACCATGAAGTATTCTACATGAAGTAACATTGCTTATTAGTTAAGCAATATCTCAGAGACCCATTGGCTGTGTAAATTATTTATTTCATTTGCAAGTTGGGAACTTTGCTCATTAAGAATATGTCGGGCCATGCGCAGTGGCTCACGCCTGTAATCCCAGCACTTTGAGAGGCCGAGGCGGGTGGATCAGGAGGTCAGGAGTTCAAGGCCAGCCTGGCCAAGATGATAAAACCCCATCTTTACTAAAAATACAAAAAAATTAACTGGGTGTGGTGGCAGGCGCCTGTAATCCCAGCTACTTAGAAGGCTGAGGCAGAGAATTGCTTGAACCTGGGAGGCAGAAGTTGCAGTGAGTGGAGATCACACCAATGCACTCCAGCTTAGGCAATAGAGTGAGACTCTGTCTCAAAAAATAAAAAATAAAAAAAGTCAAAGCTAAACATACCTGCATTTACTAAATTAACCAGCACTCTTACAGCATCTGAAGGTATTCTAATCCACAGTTCTGAGAACTTTTCTAATCTTAATTTATTCGATCTTTTTAACAGTCCTTAAAAATGAGTTCCATAATTATCTCCAATTTTCAGATAAGAAAAATTGAGACCAAGAGCCATTTTATAGTTTGCACAAAATTGCCCAATAGGAAATAGCAGAGCTGGCCACCAAGCCAGTGTGTTTAACACTTGGCTTTATGCTGGTAGTCTGGTGCTTCTTCATGTGTAAATCTTTCTACAGAAAGTAAGGCTAGAAAATTAAAAGCAATGATTTCTCCAGAAACACTGTGGTGAATTCCATCTCTGGCTGCTTCTTGTGTCTTGACATTTTCCCTTCCTCCTTGGTTATTTTAAGGCCAAAGTGATCTTCAGCTTGGCTCAGATAATTGTAACATGCTTCTAAGCCCCTTGCTAACTTAGGCCCTAACCATCTTCTCAGTCTATCGTATGTGGTAGCTGGAGTTCCTATCTACTTATAACATGTAGGCTCACATTTATGTCTCAAAATTAAGAATTCTGGATTTTGCAAGGCGGACGAGATTAGCCTTACCAGGAATTTCCAAGTATTTACTATATGGTGTAGATAATTCATCTCCTCTCACATAGTTTATGACTGCTTCATTGAAAGTCTACCCTGTAGTGAATCGCTGATCTGCGGGGAAAGATTAGGGGATTAGAATACCTTCAGATGCTACCTTTCCTAGGAGAATGTGTGTGTTCTTCTCTCTAAGAGATATGATACATATTAAAATCCTAATGGCTTGTCTCAAATAATATGCTTTCTTTTGGGAGATAAGTTTTAAGTGAAGTCGTGTATATGTTTTAGGTAGGGATGGGTCTTTACAGCACCTCACAACATTCGCCAGATAAGCAGTCACTTATTATCTTGTTTATTATAGGCACACTAGAAAAGCTTTATGGTACCTCACTGCAACTGCTCTCCAGATCCTCCTTTGGCCCGCCGTGGTGCTGACATCAGGCATAACGCACTATGTCCTCACCAGAATTTTGGTTCAGCCCCACATTGTATTCTTTTTTTTTCTTTTTCTTTTTTTTTTTTGAGACGGAGTCTTGCTCTGTCCCCCAGGTGGGAGTGCTCTCGGCTCACTGCAAGCTCCGCCTCCTGGGTTCACGCCCACATTGTATTCTTGATTGCCTTTAGGAGGTGCCTATTATTTCTCACTTAATCTCCTGTTAGAGGAAAAATCAACATCAAATGCTTTGACCAGTTCACATCCAAGATGAATACTTGTATTTGATAATTACTATTTGAGGCACAAATATATATTTGATCTGCTTTTTTTTTTTTTTTTTTTTTTTTTTTGAGATAGAGTTTCACTCTTGTTGCCCAGGCTGGAGTGCAGTGGTGCAATCTCAGCTCACTGCAACCTCTGCTTCCCAGGTCCAAGCGATTCTCCAGCCTCAGCCTCCTGAGTAGCTAGGATTACAGGCATGTGCCACCACACCCAGCTAATTTTGTGTTTTTAATAGAGGTGGGGTTTCTCTGTGTTGGTCAGACTGGTCTCAAACTCCGCACCTCAGGTGATCTGCCCGCCTCAGCCTCCCAAAGCGTTGGGATTACAGGCGTGAGCCACCGCGCCCAGCCTGATCTGTTCTTTAAATGGTGATTCTGATTCAATTTTCCATTGAGGGAATTTCTGTATATTTTTGATAACACAAGCAAAAGCAAAATGTTCCATTCCTTTGATGTAGTCAAACTTCCTCCCTCGAGGCCAGTTTTCCCTAGTGCAAAAGGCTTTTACCTGTGACAAAAGTTCATTGATATGAATCAGAAAATTTTTCACCACTGAGATTACTCTCTTAATTTGTCCCAAACTGCCAATAGTGTTTTTATTGTCCCATGTATATGAAACAGTCTTATTTTTAATGTTCATTAAAATGATTCAGTTTCTTAAAATCACACCTTTACTCAGTTTCTGGTCTAGTGTTAATTATTGGTGACATTTCTCTCTTTTCAGTTCCTCCCAAGTTTGTAGTTCAGCCACGGGACCAGGATGGGATTTATGGCAAAGCTGTCATCCTCAATTGTTCTGCTGAGGGTTACCCTGTACCTACCATCGTGTGGAAATTCTCTAAAGGTATGGAGTTACTTGATCTGCTTGTTACCTGTCAAGCATTTGCTATGTTCTGAAGGATTAGATAGATGAGCATTTCTAGATTTCCAGAGGAGTTTCTTGCCAATAGATATGTATCTCTGTTGCCACCAAGCCTATCATTCTCTCATAGACATTCCTAGTCGTCCACCTAGGTGTTTTTATTCAGACCCACAATGTGTCTGTTCTATATAACATGCCCTTGGAAAGGCCACAAAGGGATGGAAGGTTTTCCCATAGATTGTTTCAGCACTTAGGAAGTCCTACTTTGCCCACCTGTATTACATAACCATGGTCTACTTAGAGATCACTGCATGCTTGTCCATGAAGAGATGTGAGTTTAAATTGTCAGAACTACTCATAGCTGGAAAATAATTTCCCCACTATTTAGATAGATGAGTGGGTTTAGAAAATGACAGATAATATCATTGATTGTTTTATTCACCTGATTACCTTAGAATATACACGTTACACCTCATCTCCTTGGCATGCTCTTTTTAAAAACAAACACACCCAATGTCCCATCGTGATTGTCTCATGTTCCCCGCTCGCACCCCTATTCCTGTTCCCTCTTCTAATGCAGAGCAGTAGCTCGTGGGTTTTAGGTGACATTGTAGACATTACACAAGTAGAAATGTATGACATGGAAACAATGTTTGTCATGTATGTCATTTTTACAATGTTTACAATATTGTAACATTGTAAAAAATGTATGGCATGGAAAATGTATGACATGAAGGGTGGAATCATGTTAGACTTTGGAAAAACAATTTCTGTTCATTAGGGTAGCTTCTTCAGAATGCTTCCTTAACGGTACTTGCAAACATATTGGAAGTTCTCTTTCTTTTGTCATTTAGACACTTGAATTCAGCACTATGTTAATACAAAATAGTTGAGGGCCAAATATGTACTGGTGAGATCAAATAATCAATCAGTCAGTCATGACCTTTTTTTCCCCAATAACCTAAGACCTAGTATCTAGATTTAATTATTGTGAGGTATTTGTTTTTGTGTTGACTTAATCATCGTTTATACTCTAGATGTTTCTTTTTAAAATAGAATGTTGCATTTTTTCATTACGGAAACAACAATGACTAAAGGAAAAACAAATGGTACATTGGTTGCAACCCTCCTGCCAACACTCTTTTGAGAAGGAAGGTAAAGAAGTGGGGAAGAGGGTGCTAGACACTGTCTGGGAGAAGAACTAAATTTTTAAAAGGCCCTGAGGCACCTTCCCTGTCATATACCACATCCACTGTCCATGTGCAAAGGACTTCTTCAAAAATAAAAGCCTGTTATTCGGAGTCTCTGCTCCCATGACTTTTTATTTCCTGCCATATTTGAAGCTCCATTGTGCATTATTACATGGAAACAGATAAATGTCATAAATTTAATTTAGTTTCTATCAAGGTGCGTATTTGATATTATGGACATTTTCCATGACATTTGCCTTCTTCGACATTATTTTTAATGCTTGTCATTATGCAGGTGTTCTCTGTCTCCCTGAGGGTGTTTACAGTTTTCACTCTCATAAACGCTGTAGCAGATGAACAGTCCTGTATGTTAATTCAATGTGCATACGTGTGGGTGAAGTGAAATGGCACCAGCCATATAGAAGGCTCTTACTCTGTACTGCCCAAGGGCACTTAGGCCACCAGCAGTATGGGTGGGTGTATGTGGCCCAGCATCCTCACCAACTAGATAACATTTTTTTTTAAATAGTCTTTACAACCTGATGGTTGAAAATGCCCTCTCATTTTAATTTGCATACTTAGATTGTTAACGTTGTTTAAAATGTTTTATCTTATGTTAACAGACCACTTCTACTTCTCCTTTGGGAAATTTCTTATTCAGGTTACTTGCACACTTATCTCTATGTCTTATTTATTTGGAAGTGTTTCTACATAGATGAAATAATGCTTTGTCTGTCTTGGATGTTACTGACGTTTTATCCCTTCTTACCACTAATTTAAAAATTAAGTTGTAGTAGTAGCTTTTTTGTCTTTAAATTTCGTATGCAATATCAAGTCATCAAAGAAAAAAAATTAGAAATTGCAATTTTTTTAAAAGTTAAATTCCCCCCCAAATAACATCACTCAAAGATAACCAAAGATAACTGCTGCAAACATGTTTTGTCTCTAGCCTGTGAGTCCCGTTGGCAAGCAATTGTATACCCGTAGATGCACATTATACATTTTTAAAATTTTTGATCATATGATTGTTGCTGGCTTATAATCTTCTTTCTTCAGTTAACAATATGCTATGTATGTCTTCCCATAACAATAAATATGGTGCTTAATATGACTTTTTTTTTTTTCTGGAGATGGAGACTGGCTCTGTCGCCCAGGCCGGAGTACAGTGGTACAATCTCAGCTCACTGCAGCCTCTGCCCCCTGGGTTCAAGCAATTATCCTGCCTCAGCCTCCCAAGCAGCTGGGATTACAGGTGCATGCCACCACGCCCAGCTAATTTTTTTGTATTTTTAGTGGAGATGAGGTTTCACCACGTTGGCCAGGCTGGTCTTGAACTCCATGACTTTTTAATGTCTGTGTAATGTTTATTTTAATACATCAATAATTACATTTATCTAATTAGTTAAGACTGAGTTCAGCCACTTAAACTCACAAGAGTTTATTTTTCTTGTAAGAAGACTCTGAATGTAGACAGCTCAGGACTAGTTGGCTTGGCTAAGTATCAGGCACCCAAACTCCTTATGTGTTAGGAAGATTTCTGCCTCTCCTAGCAGCATTCTTCATCCCCAAATGATGGCCACCAAGCTATAGTGTCAACTTCCTTTCACATTTCCCTGAATAAGGAAGAGCAAAGGGAGATGGCTGTCCCTCCCACAGGAGTCACCTCCCTTTAAGGTCCTTTCCAGAAGTGCATCACGAATCAATTTTACCAGCATCTCCCTGGATCACTGGCCAGGTCGCCCCTGGCTATGAAGCATCTGTAAGCCATCATGGACATAATGTGTGTTATTTTCTTAAGTCAGTGGGGGTGTTGGTTACTTGGCAACTAGATATCTCCAACACGATAGTTGAATGTCATATTTTTGGGTTTTGCCAGTTTTTCTCTTAGAAAAATATCATAATGACTTCTATCACATTTATCTTTGTATATGTGTTCATTTATCCCTGGGGATAAATTTCTATAAGTTGAGTTGCTGACTCAAGGAGTAAATAATTTTTATAACTTTCAATATGTATTGACAGTTTGCCAGCATTTTATTCATTTACACATCTCACCTCAGTTTGCAGTAGTTTCTATCTCTTATAACCAAAATAATACTGGATATTAGGCTTTTTTTTGACATTTTCCAATCTGATAGAGAAACATTGTATATTGTTATTTTAATTATTCAAACAATAAATCTATTTCTTAAGAACAATTTAGCCTTGCTTATGGAGCATGTTTTCTTTCATTGAAATGATCACTAAGAGCTGAAGTGCAGCTCCCTTATAAATGACAAAACTGTATAAACAAAACGGATTCAGCTTGTTTCCTTGAGAGATGCAACAATTTAATTCAGGGGAGGCAGAATTCCAGGTAAATCACTGCAGTTTAAAGGTAGCTATTGTAGAAATGAAACAGTCTTTGCTTAAAAAATAATAATAATAATAGTAATGTCATTACATTTTTGACCTTGGGTCTAGATACACAAAGTCTAAAACATTCAGTTCTCTTTTGTGATTTATTTATTTATATGAACAAACGAGGCCTCTTGTTTCAAAGAGATTTTTTTTAAAAAAAATCAGGGCTTCATTCTGCGGTGGGTCTCACCTGTACTCCCAGAAGTCCACAGCTTAATGCCATTCTCTTGCGTGTATGTCATTTATACTGGAGGGAAAATAGTTTCAGTGGTTGTCCTGAGGACCAGGGCCATCTGCTTGTTACCTGCTGAGAAGCAAAGAGGGACTGCAAATTCAAGAGAATAGATGATGCATCAGCCTGGGGCCTGGCCTGGGCCTCCTTTGCTCTCTCTGGCTGCCCATAGAATCTCTGACCTCCAGGGAATCTTGATCAGGGAATGTCCAAAGACAAGAGTCAGGGCAGGCCTGAGGGTGATGCTGCAGGACAATGGGGAGTAGTCTGCATTTACAATAGCATTGTCAGCATACCCCAGGAGTAGGGAGTCTGAGGAAAGACGAAAGACAGATGAGTCCTGTGCTCCTGTCCTCAGAGAGGGAGCCGTTGGGGCCAGCTAGTTCCCAAGTTGGGGGTGGGGAGTGAGGCCGGGAGGGTGATGCCTGGAACGATCCAGAAACACCAAGAAAGTCATTGCAGCTGTGGCAGAGTTAGCGAAAGGGAGTTCTGGGAGAGGAGACTCCTGCACTGGGTCCCCATCAGTCATTGCGAGGACCTGGCTCTGCCCAAGTTGGGAGTGGGTGTGGTGAGCATGAGAGTTGTGATGGTGATACACTCTCTTCAGCTGCTGCTGTGCTGAAGCCAGAAGCTAGGAGGCTAGCTGGGTAATCAGGGAGAGATGGTGTGATCTGCTTCACGCTTTAAAAGGATCACACTGGCATGCTGTTTTGAAAGCAGACTGTGTGGAGGACAGGAATTTCAGCTGGAGAGCTGTTCCAAGGCCTTGGCTGGGATGTGGCCGGGACCAGGGTGATGACAGTGGAGGAGGGACAAATAGTTGGATTCTGAATGTCTTTGAGTGACGGATTTACTATGGGTGTGACAGGAAGGGGGGAATGCCAGGCGATCAGGAGAGTGGAAGTGCCTGTGACAGACAGGACAACTCCAGGAGGGCAGCTCTGGGGCTGGGATAAGATCAGCATTTTGGGCTCCTTTCTTTGCAGACACAGCTGTCAATTTCCAGTATAAGCAATGGTAAATTTTCTAAATATCCTAGATTTCACTGAATATTTTCTACATTGTCAGGACTTAGACCCTCTATGTTCTATTCTGCAGCCATATGCCCAACTTTTGCAATTGCCAGTTCTATGTTAGATTGATTTTGTGCTCAGTAAGAGTTATTTGGCCATAGTGAAGAATATTCCAACCTCTTTCTGGTTTGCAATGGTTTGTTCCTCTTTCTGGTTTGCAAGTTTGTTCCTTGCAATGGTTTGTTGCCTTTTTACACCCAAAGGACAGAGTATCTGGTAGGATATTGGTAGCTTACACTGTCTCCTTGGAGGGACCACAGACTGCCTGATTTCCCTGTAGAAGGAACTTAATCTTTTTGATTCTGTGCACCAAAGAGCTGACTTTGAAGTCTGGTAAATTACTATTATTATTATTATTATTATTATTATTATTATTATTATTATTTTGTGATGGAGTCTCGCTGTGTCACCCAGGCTAGAGTGCCGTGGCACGATCTTGGCTCGTTACAACCTCCACCTCTGGGTTCAAGTGATTCTTCTGCCTCAGCCTACCTAGCAGCAGGGACTACAGCCATGCACCACCACGCCTAGCTAATTTTTGTATTTTTAGTAGAGACAGGGTTTCACCATATTGGTCAGGCTGGTCTCGAACTCCTGACCTCGTGATTCACCCGCCTTGGCCTCCTAAAGTGCTGGGATTGCATGCGTGAGCCACCGCACCTGCCCCAAAGTCTGGTAAATTTTTAGCCTATATTTTGGTGTTTTCCATTTGGGGTGAATTTTCCCATAGATGTGGTGCATCTATTTAATATGTAAATTCAGGTTATTTTTTAAAATATTTTTCCCATGAATTGTATATCTAAGTATTTGTTCTCTTCCCTGCTTTCATTTTCTTCTTCAGGGTCTCTGTGGTTCCATAGGATTGCCACCTATTCTCTGTAGCTGTCGTTTTCTCTCTGCTTTTTTAACTCATTGATTTCCATTTTAATTTGTTCTATATTTTTCCATTTCTATTCTCCGTGTCTTTTCCCCAGCAAGGTCTGTTCTTCTTTGACTGCTCTGGTTCTGCCTTCACTGCTGTGAGTTTATATCTTTTCTCCTTCTTTCTCTCCAGCTCTGCCAGCTCACAGTTTACCCTTCTTCAGCCATGGCTTAATAGACAAGTGACTGTTTTATTCACAGTCTTCATCTAAGTCATGACACCTGGTTTCTTGTTCTGTTTCTTTCTTCTGTTTTGCTTATTGTTATCTTTGCTAGATCTTGGCTTCCTTTTGAATACAGTAGCCCCAAGACCCCCAGGGGATGACTGAACCATGGGGAGCACCAAACCCTACATATACTATGCGCTTTCCTACACATGCATACCCCTGATAAAGTTTAATTTATAAATCAGGCACAGTAAGAGATTAACAAAAATCATGAGTACTAGAATAACATTATTATTACAATGTCCTGTAATAAAAGCTATGTGAATGTGCTCGCTCTCTCTCTCTCTCTCAAAATATCTTATGAGGCTATACTCATCTATTTTCAGACTGTAGTTGACCTCAGGTAGCTTAAACCATGGAAAGTGAAAACGCGGATGAGGGGAAACCACTGTACTTACATTTGAAGAAAATCCGTGTCCCCAGAAAAAGATTGTTTTGGGCAAATGCCTGATTCCTCAGCTCACCATACTTCTAAGATTCTAAGCCACATCAGGCCTGGGGAAGCGCCCACCCACACCCGGCCTGTGCACACTGTTTTCACTGATGGAGGCTTTGCCCTCACCTGTGACCCGCTCTGCTGGGGCTTGCTGAAGTTAACAGTGGTGGCCCTGGTTCCGTTGCCTTCCTGCATGCTCTTCTGCTCAGTTACCCTGTTGGTTACCCATTTACCCATTCTGTAGTTGGAAGTTTAGCTATTTTCTAATTTCATAGGAAATAGAGGTTGTATTTGTCTAGGCTTTGCTCTCCCATTTGCTTTCATGTTGTTCCCAGGAAGAGAGGAAGAAATGCTGGTTTATGCCTCCATCTTCAAATATGAAATTCTATTGTTTATATACAAAGGTTCATTGAATTTGGACTTGATTTTAGTAAAATAAGTAAAGTAGGAATCTAGGAGGAGGAGTAGAAATCATCAGTTAGGAGACTGGGCTATAAGTTCAAACCCCAGCCACAACACAACACTGTCTGGTTGCGTGACTGCATGTAAATTACCTACCCCATATGAACCACAGCATCCTTGCATCTGAAACAGATACAATAAGGGGATAAATGTGATGATTTAGTAAGGTGACTCATAGAAAGCATTTATTATGGCTTCTGGCATATAGCCATTAGTCAATACGTATTAGCTATTATTAATATCATTATTGTCATTATCATGAACTTACATGGTTAGCCATTTGTCCTAAAACCATTTATTGAAGAGCTCAGACTTTTTCATTTGTGATGCTTTATTGTCTAAGGGGAAAATGTGAACACTGGAGTCTGTGTTTCAGCCTTTTCTCTGTTACACAGAGAAACTCTGAACTGCCTGTTCAGCACCACACGTATTAGAAGTTTATCTCTTTCTATTTTAATATCTGTTTTGATACTACTCCCCTTGTGACTTTTTTCAAAAATGTCCTTGCTTTTTCGGCATGGATTTTTGTTTGCTTGTTCCTTCTAGATGAATATTAAGATAACTTTGTCAAGTTTCAAAAACAGCTGGAAAATTTGGAGGATCATAAATTTAAAGCTTAACATGAAGAATGTTGATGTCGTTAGAATATTGAGTCTTCCCAGCCAATACCATGGATAGTCCTTTCGTGTATCCAAGTTTTTCTTTTATGAACATTAATAATTTTATTGCATTCTTTCCATTTGTCAGTGGTAGTGAATTTTTTATAAGCTACGGCATCTGGTTTTCTTTGGTCCTCCTTGGTTTTCTGGGTGGAAAGGGGTCAAGGGCTGTCTACAGCCAGTCTTTGTTGAGCTTGTCCTTATGTAGCTGTCCACAGCTCTTTCTTCTCCCAGCAAGGGTGATGCTGTTCTGAATTTAGAAGAGTTTCTATTTCCCCACTCTGTAGCTCATACACAGGGCTGCAATGGGGGTGTGACCCTATTTCTTCCTGTCTCTCTCGAGATTGGCTTTCCCCCCTGCCCCTTTTCCTATGTCCTTTCTGCTCACCGTAGTTTCTCCAACTCCTTATTTCCCTGGAGGCTCCAGAGAATCCACCACTAGTTTGATGCACACACAGTTTTACTTTTGCTACTCCTTCTCCTACTGTCCCCAGACAAGCTGCTGGAGGCTGTCCCTTCTGCACTCACTAAGCACAGTCCCCCAGAGGGTCTGGCTATCCCTTACCATTAAGGCCCTAAAAGCAGCTTCTTCTGCTCGATGTCAACCCACCTGCAGAAATCTTCACCTGTGGTTATAGACTCATCAAATGGGGCAAAAGGAACTTGATTATTTTGTTGAGAGATTCATAGCAATAAAACTAGGCACTCCAGACAGTTAACTAAATGTTTCCATGCAAGATGGAGGGGGAAACACATGCTGTGCTCAATACTGGCCAAACTGCTCAAGTGACCCTCTCTGGAGTCCCCTCCTACTTCAGAGGGGTGCCCTGGAATGGCTCACCTTGATCCTGCCCACAACTTCCCTCCCAAGGTCCAGGGGACATCCCTGGGACCTTCTGTAGCCCTCAAGACCTATGTCTCAGAAGACCATGAGAAATGTGTGGGAAAGGACAAGTCCAAGTCCCTCAAGCAGGTTAATTCTAGAGCAGGTTTTCTGTCAACACCAGTTTCAGACCTCCTCAGTGAGATGAACAAGGCAATCTCTTCCTCAGCAGTCAAGAAAGGGCTCACACTGCAGATCACACTGCAGATCACACTGCAGATCACCTGTGGATCACACTGCAGATCACACCGCAGATCACACTGCAGATCACCTGTGGATCACCTGAAGATCACACTGTGGATCACATTGCAGATCACACCATGTATCACACTGCAGATCACACTGCAGATCACCTGTGGATCACACTGCAGATCACACTGCAGATCACACTGCAGATCACCTGTGGATCACCTGAAGATCACACTGTGGATCACATTGCAGATCACACCATGGATCATACTGCAGATGACACTGCAGATCACACTGTGGATCACACTGCAGATCAGACTGCAGATCACACTGCAGACCAGATTGCATATCTCACTGCAGATACCTTCAGATCACACTGAAGATCACACCGTAGATGACACTGCAGATCATACTGCAGACCAGACTGCAGATCTCACTGCAGATACCTTCAGGTCACACTGTAGATCACACTGCGGATCACACTGTGGATCACACTGCAGGTCACACTGCAGATCACACTGAGGATGACACTGCAGATTACCTTTGGATCTCACTGTGGATCACACTGCAGATCAACTGTGGATCACCTGCAGATCACACTGCAGATCACACCATGGACCACACTGCAGATCTCCTGCAGATCACACTGTGGATCACACTGCAGATCACACTGCGGGTCACACTGCAGATTACCTGCTGATCAAACTGCAGATCACGCTGCAGATCACACTGGATTACACTGAGGATCACACTGCAGATCACACTGTGGATTACACTGAGGATCACACTGCAGGTCACATTGCAGATCACACTGCAGACCACACTGTGGATTACACTGCAGATCACACTGCAGATGACACCGTGGAACACACTGGAGATCACACATTCCAAAGATAAGTCTGGAAAGGAGAAAATTATCAAGAGACAGAAATTTTCTTAAATAAAATTCTCTTTTGTTTTTCCTCTGGAAGAGCAGGGGATTTATATTAAAATAGTTCATTGTGGGGTATGTTCATAGAGCCCAGTTGGGATGATACTGGGTTCTTAGGTCCTCCAAGGTCCAGGCCTCCAAGGTCCAGGGAGGAGCCTGGGTTCTTAGGCTCCTCCCCAAGTTCTGGTCCCTTTGCCCTGCTCTGTATGCCCTTGCATGTTTCACTCTGCCCCACCTTTGTGCCTGAGTGCCCCTGGGTTCAGTGTCCAAGGTGCTTCGTCTCATTCTTTTTTTGCCCTTGCTGCCACTCACTCTGACCTTGAATGCCAGTTCCACAGGCTTTGCTGAGACAAATGTCTCTTTTGCATTCCTGTTCTGGGAAATTGGGTCTCTGCATTGTCTCTGACCCTTGTCTTGTTCATCTCCTTGGGACCAGTCCCTATAATCCTGACCCTATGTTAATCCTCTTAGTGTGGATCAGCAGAATAAAACTTCTGACCACAAGCCTGACCTGGTGGAGGCTACTGCCCTCCCACTGTCCCACCCTTGCCTGTGCATCTGCAGACCATTCAGTGCTGTCACCGTGCCCACTCCTAGACTCACCATTTGTCCTGCTCTGTACTGTTTAGAGCACCCCAAGCCTCCACATCCATGGTTTTGACCTCTTCCATGTCCTTGGTTTCCTGGAACAGCAGTGACTGCCTGTTCTACACCGGTGCATTCCTCTGATCCAGGCTATCAGGTCCCGGCTCTCACCTAGTGCCCCCTATTTCCAATTATGTGGTAAGATGCATATATTCAATTAATATGGGGGAAATAATTCAAATAATTCAAAAAGGAGAAGAAGGCAATATCTTTCTATGGCACACATGGTTAAAAATAAAGCCAAGTTCAAAGTCCAGTGTGGATCCCTCATGCACAACAAAAGGAGCTCTGCTTGTGTGTTCCCCAAGAAGAGACAAGGGGCCTCACAAAGAAATAATGAGTTTTAAAAACGGGTTGTAAGCTGAACAGAGAAGGTGAGTGTTCCATGTATTGTTTTATTTTCTTCCTTTGATGATAGGGAAACACTTAGCAGAGCAGGAAACCTTCTACCTCCCTCTGTGCTACCCTAATCAGTATCTCAGTGGCTCTGGGAGCTGCTGTAGGACCTCTGCAGGGTCCTCACTTAAGGAAGTGTAATTCCCCTAAGTCTTGGTGGAGCTACCAGGACTGTCAACCCCAAGGCCTATCTTGCTCTTCCTTTATTTTTTCATCACTCCTCCATCTTTCTTCCTTATTTATATCTCAGGAAACTTTCTAGAAGACTTCTTCTGGGTATAGGCAGCCATAGTGAGGACAAATGCTCGGGGAGCTCTTGTTCCAGGGAAATGGTGGCTGGAGACCTTGAATGGTAGACACAGCTGCAGGGCTCCTCTCAGGAGCAAGGCAAAGCCCTGGTGGCATCTGCATAATTGAGCTACCTCAACCACCTCCAATATCACATGACCACAGGTCATGCTGAATCCTGATCAGTTCGCAGCTCAGTTTTCTGATAAGTGAATGAAGGGCCAATGTTTCATCTGGCTGATAAAAAAGGATTCTTGCATATTAGTTACATAATTCCTTATTAGTTACAGAATTAGACATTGAAGCGCTAGTGGACTGGCAAGTTGTAACAAATCCTGATTACGCACTAATCTAGACCATGACATTTCCATTGTTTTCAGCGGATAGCCTCAACATAGAAATGAAGGCATTAAGGAAAGATAACTGGATCGCACAGTGGACACAATTTTGTGCACATTTACAAAAGAAGTAACCTGGATGGTGTCTCAGTTAGGGCGTGGTGTGTTATCAAGAAGGGATTTAATAACGGGAATTAGAGGCATGCAAAATCTTTTGAATCATTGGACAAACTGGCCCTTTAAGCACTTGAGCAGTGTAGGAACTATGAGATGCTCCTCCCATCACTGCTAACAGCTGCTTCTAGTGCTCAAGCAGTGATTTGTAGAAGTTATCCCACAGGCAGCCATAAACCTAATGTTTGGGGTTGACTCGTGTATCAATTTGCTGCTTCTAAAGCAAAATAATGGCTTTTCCACCCTTGCACCTTCCAAATTGTTTTTAAGTGCCTCTCACTGGTAAAATGTAAACCGGAATCTAGTAACAAAGGAGCCAGGGAATGTGGTCTTCAGGCTTTCAAACCCTGCAATTTAGGGTAGAGATTAGAGGGAAAGTGGTAGTTCTAAAGATCAGCATACACCATCCGACACAAACTTTCAGTGACATAAATATTACCTGCACGGTTGTGGAAGCTTCTTTCTCAGGGATTGGAAATAGCTCTCCAGCCTGGAAACAAGCCAGTAGTGTCTCAGGACTGTGCCTCTGTTCACTTCTGGATTCTTCTTTGTAACGGAACTCTTCAGCACTCCTCCACTGAATAAGCATTGTATTTCAGCCGCTAAACCTTATTTAGGTGCAGCTGCCATTGCTATTCTTGCTTTTTCTCTTCTCTTTCCATTGCGACCTCTATCTTTTCACCCAATGACTTCCTGCAATCCCCCAACTCTTCTCAGAGAAGGAAGCCCCCCTTCCTAAAGAAGAAAAACAAATTCATTCTTGAGGAAAACACCACTCTCTCCATAAGGATGAAAGGGATTTTCTTTGACTCCTTGATGAGAAGAAAGAACAGCTTACAGCCTGACCATTGGTGTGCAAATCGTAGAGCCTAAAGAGACCTCCTTTAGGTCCTGCGACTGAAGAGTCCGAAGGGGACCTCTCTGGATGAGCTAATTGACCAAGCTCTCATGGTCCTTTTATGCAGGCGTTTATACCCACATTCTTACAATCTTGTTTTGCTTTATGTGCACAATAATCCTACATCATATGTAAAGGGATTATTCTCCTCATTCATATATGATGAAATTAAGGATGCAGAGAAAAGCCACTTGCTTTAAGGCACGGGTAGTTTTAGAGAGCATGAGAACCCAACCCTTTTGGCTTTTAGCCAAGTACCCTCTCTACAGACCAGCAAAGACCTAACAGTGAAATAAAATTTTTTTTAAAAATGAAACAATTTTCTTATTTGCTGCTGCCTTCAAATTGAGCTCATTTGGTGACAATCAGCCCATCTTTTTCCACTGTCCCCATAGCATCAGTCCCTGGGAACACAGCTAGGCATACCTTTGCAATTAAATAAGAAAGGTGACCCACTGTTAATGTAACTAGCAGTTCAGCGTGTGCCTTACATATTGCTTTAGCATTTTATTTTCATGTAACGGAGCATTGAAATTGTCCCCACTTGACCCCTGCTAGTCACAGAAAATTGACAGTGTTTTAATTAATGACTGCTGGTTGCTGCATTGTATCTTCTAGCTAATTACCTAAAGTGCTTACCTTGTGCTAAGAAGATTACAGGATTTTACATATTGATGCAGTGGGTTAAATTTTACTCTTTAGAATAAAGATGAATCTGAAGTAGATGATTGATAGGTTATTCTGTCAAACCCTGGCAAAGTCCACTTCCCTCAAATTAAACAAACGCTAACCCTTGGAACTGTAGTCCTCATAGTAGATGAATTGGTTGGCAGTGTGTTCACTATTATTCCGTTTAGTAACCACAATTAGATCTTTAGATGCAATAACCCTTCAACTTAGGTTCATTTTTCTGATGAAGAAAAGATTTAATGTTTTCTTAAATGCATTTGAAACTTTATTTCTGCCTTCTTTAGGACCTTTTAGTAATAAAGAGGCTTACCTCAGTCTAGCTAAGAATTAACAGATCATCCTTTTCTGCTATTTAATTGAGAAAACTTAGCATTGTAGTTAATTTTATGTTGTGATTCTTTAATATAAATGTTTCAACTATTACAAGCATTTTTCAGGTGAAAATTATTTAAGAAAAGGAAAAAAATGTGTTGTTGACATAGATATTCATGTAAATGTTTCAAACCATACCAGCATTTTGTTTGATTTTCAGTTTCTTAAATACAGTTTTATATAATTTGAAATTTTTAGATTACCTATCTTATGGTTATATTTTTTCAATCCTATATTTGGTTGAATTTTCAGGTTGTGTGTATTGGACTGCATCTACACTCAATGTACAGTCAACTTTGAGAAAGACATCAATAGCCTTTACTGATTTTCAAAGTGTGTTACAAATTTAAGCACTTAAATGAAGTTGAAGGCTTTTTCCTTAATTTTAACTTCCAATAAATCTATTATCCTTACACTAATGAACACAATATCTACAAGAAGTAATTTGATAATTTATAAAAACCAAATTCTTTAAAAATGCAGTATAATTTTACAGGAGAAAAAAGCACATGATTATCTCAATATATGATTAAAAGGTAGCTAATAATATTCAACATCCTATTGTGATTAAAGCAACAAGAACAAAAAAAGAGTTTTGTAAAATAATTACATAGAAACACTTCCTTATAACCTAACGTGCTTTGGAAAATGAAGAAAAAGACAAAAGCTCAGTAGAAAAATGGGTAAGGGATATAAATAGGCTGTTCACCAAAGAAAAATACAGATGACCAATACATTCATGATGTTCAAAATTATCTATAAAGAAAAACAAACAAAAAAATACAAAATATCTGTCAAAATGTGCAAATTGAAATAGTGATGTATAGTATTGATGAAGATTTAAAAGATTAATAGCATACATGTTTGAGGAAAAAATTAACCCTCAGCTAGCACTGAATGAGATAACAGTACGGTTTTAAGGCAGTTTATTGTAAATACGGCAATATATTTTAAGATTTGAAGATGCATCACCTTTGGTCCAAAATTCTTCTCCCTGAGTTAGGCATACGGATTGCCTACCACTATATATTTCTCTCTACTGATGGACTGATTGATGAATGGAGACATTCACTGCAACATGGTCCCTATTCTTGTGGAATGGGAAAGACAGAGAGCCATATAATCTTAAAATTATTAAATAATTAAAAACGGAATGTTAAAAAGCACAAAGTTGTTTGCTTACTATGAGCCTTACCAATACATAGTTCAAGAACTTTAGTCTTTCTACCATCCTATGATGAAGGTTCTATTATTATTTCCATTTTACAAGTTAAGAAGCTGAAATGTTATGTAACTTACCTAATTTTACATGTATGTTAGGAATCTATGACTGTGTAACAAATTATCCCAATTTAGTGGCTTAAGATGATATACATTTAATAGCTTCCCATTTCTGTAGGTCTGGAATGCATGTGTGGCTTAGCTGAGACCTCTGGTTCCTGGTCTCCCCAACACTGAAGCCAAGGGATTGGCTGGGATGCAGTCATTTCAGAACTTAGCTGTGGGAGGATTTGTCCCAAGCTCACTCCTGTGATGGTTGATACGCTTTAGTTTCTCCACCACCCCCAGTTCCTTCCCATGGGAGCCTCTCCACGGAGCAGCTCACAACATGGCGGCTGGAATTCCCCAGAGTTAGGACTGAAGGAGAGGGAGAAAGGAAGAAGAAAAAGATCTTTCCATTGATCTTTTTAGCCATAGATCCTCACCCAGTATCTGTCACAGTACAGGTGCTCAGTAATTAATAAAATCAATTTGCATAAAAACAAAGGATACATTATTTTATGTTGAGAAAATATTAGAAAGTCTATAATCCCTCCGAAGGCATTTACTTTTTTACTGTTTGAATTTTTGACAAAAAAAAATTCAGATTCCCTAATCCAAAATTCTCATGCTTTAAATCTCAATAAGTAAACTGCTAAATAGCTTTCGTTAATTATTTTTCAAAATCACCAGTCATAGACTGATGTATTTATTTTTTCTCAAGCATTTGAGGCCAAGCACAATGGCTCATGCCTGTTATCCCAACACTTTGGGAGGCTAAAGTGGAAGGATCAATTGTGGCCAAGAGTTTCAGACAGTCTGAGCAACATAGCAAGACCCCATCTTTACAAAAAAATTTTAAAAGCTTAGCAGGGTGTGGTGATGTCTGCCTGTATTATAGTCCCAGCTACTTGGGAAGCTGAGGTGGGAAGATTGCTTGAACCCAGGAGTTTGAGGCCACAGTGAGCTATGATGCTATCACTGCCCTCCAACCTGGGCAACAGAGCAAGACCCTGTCTCAAAAAAAAAAAAAAAAAAAAAGGCACCAAAATCTTCTGTGAACTTTCATATGAATTAAGTTTTTTTTCTTTTTTTAATTATTATACTTTAAGTTCTGGGATACATGTGCAGAATGTGCAGGTTAGTTACATGTGCCATGGTGGTTTGCTGTACCCATGAACCTGTCATGTAGGTTTTAAGCCCTGGATACATTAGGTATTTGTCCTAATGCTCTCCCTCCCTTTGCCCCACTCCCTCACAGACCCCAGTATGTGATGTTCCCTTCCCTGTGTCCCTGTGTTCTCATTGTTCAACTCCCACTTATGAGTGAGAACATGCAGTGTTTGGTTTTCTGTTCCTGTGTTAGTTTGCTGAGAATGATGGTTTCCAGCTTCATCCATATCCCTGCAAAGGACATGAACTCATTCTATTTTATGGCTGTATAGTATTCCATGGTATATATGTGCCACATTTTCTTTATCCGGTTTGTCATTGATGGACATTTGGGTTGGTTCCAAGTCTTTGCTATTGTAAATAGTGCAGCAATAAACATACATGTGCATGTGTCTTTATAGTAAAATGATTTATAATCCTTTGGGTATATACCCAGTAATGGGATTGCTGGGTCAAATGGTATTCCTGGTTCTAGATCCTTGAGGAATCACCCCATTGTCTTCCACAATGGTCGAACTAATTTACACTCCCACTAACAGTGTGAAAGCATTCCTATTTCTCCACATCCTTTCCAGCATCTATTGTTTCCTCACTTTTTGATGATCACCATTATAACCGGCATGAGATGGTATCTCATTCTTGTTTTGATTTGCATTTCTCTAATGACCAGTGATGATGAGCTTTTTTTCATATGTTTCTTTGCCGTGTAAATGTCTCACATGAATTAAGTTTTAAATTATCTATATTATACAAGTTTCTGGTATAATTCTGAATTTTGTACATTTGGTAATTTGTTTCCAAGGAGGGAGCAGATTTAGGGATAAAAACGGTTGTCCTTTTAGTCTCACTTTATAAAATATTCATTAGCTCAAGTGAGGAAAGCAACATATTGAAGAGATAATAAAATACTGTTATGTTTTAAAAATGTTTTTGTCCCTGACTTTGAATTCCTTATGAAAAGAAGAATTTTAAAAACATTTTCTACTTATAACCATTTTATGAAAATTCGTATTTTATGCATGTAATAAAGAACTAATGCAAACATGTGAGTTTTGTTAGTAGATGCTCCACCTTCTAAATGTACAATTATCCTATATTTACATTTCTCTCAATTACCTTTAAATCAGATATCAGAAAACTGTGGGCCACAATTCAATTTGCTTTTGTAAGTAAGTATTTTAGAGTATCTTATTTCCTCATAATGATCACCAACATTTGTTACTATATGCTAGGACAAAGATCAGTTCTTCTTAGATTCAGTATTTTTGAAGACTCCTCCTTCTTTTCCTCCTTCCCTTCCTCCTTCTCCTCCCTTTCCTCCTCCTCTTCCTCCTCCACTTGTTTTAGAGACAAAGTCTCACTGTCACCCAGGCTAGACAGAGTACAGTGGAGCTCACAGTAACCTCAAACCCACCTCAGCCTCCCAGTGCATTGGGCGTAGCTGAGACTATAGGCATGACCTAACATGTCCAGCTAATTTTTAAAATTTTTTATAGAAATGAGGTCTCACCCCATGACCCTGGCTGGTCTTATACTCCTAGTCTCAAGCCATGCCCCCACTCTGGTCTCCCAGAGTGCTGGGGTTACAGGTGTGAGCTATCATGGCCTGCCAATAAGTTGTTATGAAGCACAATCATGCTATTTTGTTTCTGTATTTTCTGTGGCTACTTTCATGATTCAGTGGCAGAGATGAGTACTTGCGATAGAGACTTTATGACCTGCTGAGTTTAAAATATTTACTCTCTGGCCTTCACAGAAAAAGATTACCAACCTCTTTCTGAAAATGTAAAGCACTTTTATTCATGAACATGGTATAACTCTCTAATTATTTAGGTCTTATTTGGTTCTCAACGACTTTTACAATTTTCAGTGGGTTGGTCTTGCACATATTTTGTTAAATTTATTCTAAATATTTCATGTTTTTTGCCAATATATTTTCTTTTTAATTTTTATTCCCAATTGGTTGTTACTATTATATGTAAATGAAATTGACATTAATTTTTGTCTATCGACGTTGCGTCCCATGACTTTGCTAAACTCATAGTAATAGCAACTTTTTTGTTTACACTTTTTGATTATGTAGAAAATAATGTTATCTGTCAGTAAAATTGATATTCTTATCAGTCTACATTCATGTAATTTCATTTTTCTTTTTCTTTTTTTTTTTTTTTTTGAGACGGAGTCTCGCTCTCTTGCCTAGGCTGGAGTGCAGTGGCACGATCTCGGCTCACTGCATCCTCTGCCTCCCAGGTTCAAGCTCAAGCAGTTCTCTGCCTCAGCCTCTCAAGTAGCTGGGATTAGCAGGAGAGTCCCTTGAACCCAGGAGGTGGAGGTTGCAGTGAGCTAAGATTGTGCCACTGCACTCCAGCCTGGGTGAGAGAGCAAGACTCCATCTCAAAAAAAAAAAAAAAAATTTCGGGTTGTCGTATGTCCCCTCTAGCAGTTCCATTTTGATGGGAACCACCTGTTGCAGGAATTCTGCTTGATCTCCTTATTCAGTGTGAAAGGTCCCCTTAGGAACATTATCAGTTTCTCTCGTCTCTTCAGTGGGGCTAGAGACCAATTGCTGAGAAATCTAAACCAGAAACATGGGAAAGGAAGGCACAGCCACAGTCTCTGCCATTGTGAGCTCAAGTGAGACCAATATACAAGCTGTCATTAAGGTGTGGAGACAGCAGGAGAAAGTATCTTCCCTTCTCCTGTCCTCAGATGCAAATTCTGAAGTTTCCTGCTTAAGACCTGTGGAGATGGCTGACCTGTTCACCTCCCATGTAGGTTCTTGGGCCAGGGAGTTAGCAGCATCTCTCTAGAACACATCCTTGGCCCAAATGTTGAGCTTCCTCCAGGAAGATCCTCACCCCAGAGCTTTCCCCTCAAGTCCCCAGACACTCAGGCCAGAGAAGAAAAATGCCCTGGGAGAATCTTTCAGAGCCTGAATCCCATTCTTCCATCCCACCCAACTCCTCCAGGCCAGAAGCAGGCAGCATGGCAGGTTCATCCAAATCACCATCTTCCCAGAACTCTTCTAGGACCTTCATAGTCTGTTTCATTATTGCTAAAATCCTTTTTTTTTTTTTTTTTTTTACATAGTTGTATATGAATCCTTCATATGAATCATATCACAGTCATTATAACAGCATATCATATCTGTGCCATTTCCTCCTTGCATGGAAACCCTCTGAGGAGAGTGGCATTTTAATTCTGTGCTGTCTTACTGCACTAATCCAATGTATTTATTTAAATAACATTAAATGATATTAACAGTGTATTGTGTTTCTAGACCAGAATATAACCACCCTTAAAGAAAATTCCTATTCTCTTTGTAGCCTCAGACATGTGCAGTGAGCAAAGACTTCAAATGCCATGTCCCTGGAGCACTCCTTGTTTACATTCATATTAAGTCCCTGGGAACACAAGGAATTTATTTAGCACCGTGAGAGTTGTCTGCTTCTGTGGTTGTTCTACTGTGATTTCTTTGAATAATTTATCAGCTACTTAACACTCATCAAATTTGGCTTTTTATGTAGAAACTATCTGTAAGTTCTGTTAGTTTTTTATCTCAGAGTCTGAAATACTGTCATTTCAAATAAATGCTTTTCTCTCTAAACAAGAATTTTAATATTGGAGGAAAGAAAGAAAAACCTGGTGTATCCCATGACTGCCTTATGGGATCTGTGTGAAGTGTCTGGTGCTTCTCTTTATGAGTCTGGGCGTACTTGAACTCTTTGTCTTCCCATACGTACTCACGTTTGCATCATTGCTCCTCTTTCTTTTTCTGTCTCAGGTGCTGGGGTTCCCCAATTCCAGCCAATCGCCCTAAATGGCCGAATCCAAGTTCTCAGCAATGGGTCGTTGCTGATCAAGCATGTCGTGGAGGAAGACAGTGGCTACTACCTCTGCAAGGTCAGCAACGATGTGGGCGCAGACGTCAGCAAGTCCATGTACCTCACGGTTAAAAGTAAGAGAGAAGAAATGCTTCGTTTTACCTAGTTTAAATGCATAGGTGTCTGGGGGCTGCCATTTTCAATTGTCTCCATGCATACCTGTTTGAAATCAACACAAAAGGAGACCCATTGGTGTGATATATCTGGATTTAAAGTTTTGTTGTTCTGGAAACATGATTGAAGAAGATGGTAAACGTCCAGCCAATTGTTGACAGCGTGCCCAGGGCCCCTTGTGTGTGGAACATGAGCCACATTCTTCTCTCCCTTTGGTTGTCACAGCCATTGGTATGGGCTCTGGGCAACCTAGCAGATGAGTAGGTCTTTGCCTTTAACACCCACATTGCTACCCTGTTGATTTTCCTATGGAAAAACCCAATACGTGGTCTCAGATGTGCTCTTTACAAAGCCTTTTGTGATGCATTTTGTTGTTTGCAAGCTGGCTTGTCCATGGATTTCCTTTTAAGGACCATTTTAAAATCAAGTGACTAGTAAAAAACTACACAACAGAAATGTCTAGGACTAGGCTTAATGCTGGCACTGCTGGCCCAATATATACAAAACGGTGCTTTATAATGAAATTATTTTCATACATTGGTCACTGGCAACCAAGGAAAGGATATAAAGTGAACCAGTTTTACTGAGTCATGCTTATTAACAAATGATGGTACATCTTGTTTATAGTGAATGGCTTATGGCTTATGCCCATTTATGTAATTTTCCATTGAATGAACTGTAATTTATTCTTGATTACAAGCCTTTATTCAGAATCCCCTCCCACTTTTTTTTTTCTTTCTTTTTTTTTTTTTTTTTGAGGCAGAGGTTCACTCTTGTTGCCCAGGCTGGAGTGCAGTGGCGCCATCAAAGCTCACTGCAGCCTTGAACTCCTGAACTCAAGGGATTCTCCTACCTCAGCTTTCTTAGTAGCTAAGACTACTGGTGTATGCCACTGAGTTCAACTGTTTGTTTTGTTTTGTTTTGTTTTGTTTACATGTTTTGTAAAGATGAGGGTCTCACTGTTGCCCAGGCTGGTCTCAAACTCCTTGCCTCAAGTGATCCTTCCCTCTTGGCCTCCCAGAGCACTGGGATTACAGGCATGAGCCACCATGCCTGGCCCTCAGATTTCCTCTTTATTTTAACTTTAATTCTGCTATGGATAGTTTGGAAAAGTCTGTACCATATGATTTATTAGAAGGATGGGATTTAAAAGTGACATTCAGAGGTGTGTGTATTTGTGTGTGTATGATAGTGAAAGGCTAGCTAAACAGACAAGTATCCATCCTCACTCACTGAATTTATTTTAGTTAGTCCACTATTTCTGACAGAACAATAAAAACATCCAAGTGTTTATTTATTAAACTTTTATATTGTGAAATGGATTATAATTATGAAATGGGGTTGTTTTGGAATATATTTTGCACATACTCAATACCTAGTTTTTGACTTTTAAATCATATGCTCTGGAGGAAATGATGTGCAAGAATTTGATAGCAAATTGTGGTATCATTTAAATCCAGAGCTGAAATGGTAATTTTTAAAAGTTATAAATTGATGAAATAATATGGAAACCTAAAATCAGAGGAGCAGTGTTGACCAGAGTTGGTCCATCTTTCCCCAATGAAAGGGGTGTATTTTGCAGTTATTTTAATAGATTTTAAATGTATATAAGATAATTTTCTAATCCATAAACACATATCTAGGACCTAATATATATAAAACCCTATGAAGGATACAAGTACAATCAACCATGGACCTTACTCTCATGAGTGACAGGCTTTGTGTTTTGGAAGGGGAGATAACCAGGAAGAAGATAGAAGCCACTGATTATAATGCAGGGTGAAGAGTCACATGGATCATGTCTGTGACATTCAGAGGAGGATGGGGGAATTAAGGAAATGTCAGCTTGGGGGAATTAAAGAAAGCTTCATGGAAAATAGGCTTCAAGAATAGAAGATGCCCCCACATGTCCTCTCTCCAGATCTCTGTACTCAGTGGTAGTTGTACAGTATCAGGGAGGACTAAGGAGATGAGCTGGCCCCTGCCCTCTGGGAGCTTTTGCTCTCCGGGGATAATTGGGTGGGTATATGTCCAGTTCCTGTCTGGCAGAATACACAATTGGTAGAACAGAGCCCCGAACACCAGGGTGCACGGAAGAGGGTGTGATTTGCTTCTGTTTGTTCAGTGACCATGTGCAATGAACTGAATGTCTGTGACCCTTCAACGTCCGTATGTTGAAATCTTACCCCCAGTGTGATGATATTAGAAGCTGAGGCCTTTGAGAAGTGATTGGGTCACAAAGGGGAAGCCCTCAGGGATGGAATTAGTGTCCTTATCGAAAGGACCCCAGAGAGCCCTCCTGTTCTGTTTCTACCATGCAAGGATACATAGGAAGGTGGCGACCTAGAGGAGGATGCTAGAACCTGCCCCTGCTGGTAGCCCCATCTCAGACTTCCGGCCTTAGAACTGTGAGGAATACATTTCCGTTGTTGGGAAGCCACCAACATGTGGCACTTTGTTACAGCAGCCTCAGTTGACTAAGAAACTACGGAATGAAAAGCTGCAGCATCTGAGTTCAGTCTTAAAGACACAAGGGGCTTCAAAAGGCAGGACTGTTGAGGCTAGAGAGGGTGTTCCCGGGAGAGGAGGCAGAGAAAGCAGATATGAGAAACTGAAAGATGCCAGGCAAGAGTAACTCTCTGTTTGAATGTTCTGCGGTACATGGAGGAGATGGGAGAGGAGAACGTTCAAAGTGAACACAGTTCAAAGAGAGATGATGGAGTTGGCGACATTTTAGATTCTTAACCTAATACAAGCTAATCACGGAGAGGTGGATTTAAATAAGTTAAATGCACCTCTCCGTGGCTGTTTGTTTTAGTTTACCTCTCTGGGCCTAGTAAATAGGAAAAACTATGCCATCTTCATAGAGTTATGAAAATTAAACAGAGTAACACATGTGAAAACACATTGTATGATATAAGATGTTCTAAATAAGTATTCCAATACATACCTAGAGTAAGTGATTCTTTGGTTGGAAAGAAAGAGAAAATATATTGATGGTGCCATGCATAGGAGCATTTCCAGAAAGTTGTTCTGAAAAAAGTTTAAAAGGCCACAGGCTAGGAAAGGGGAAAAAGAAAGAGGACCTCCATGGCCCATGGGGAGGTATTTTCATCCTTGTGTAATACTCAGCCAAAGCTCAGCCCTGGAGTGGTGTCTTTAGAAACTCTAATGGCCAATGTCTTTTTCCTAACCCTGGTTGTTTAAGAACAATCAGTAAAGTGTTTGAGGATCTCAAACTGAAAAAAAAAAAAAAAAATTAGATATAAAGGAGAGTTTACTGGTCTAAATAAACACATTAAGTATTCTCCCCTTTCTGTAAGTCATTTTAAAAAATGGGCTGCAAAGATTTCTAAATTCAATAGGGGAGACCTTGCTGTCTAATTGGATGACGTCAGGAAATTAAGACAGCTGCTCCTGCAGGAAGTCTGGACTCCCAGGATGGCCTGGTGCTGGCTGTAAACATAATTTAAAGACCCAAACTCTCCTGATAGGACCTGCTTCTGGGGACTCATACTGTGGGATCCTGCGAACCCTGCATGGATGAGTCTCCTATATGGGAAATTTTCTTACTGCTTTCAAGAAACAGCACTCCAAAAATAAAGCATTTTAACAATAAACACCCACCACACACGCACGCGCACGCACATCTTTTTGTTGTTGTTATTGAATCAAGCATAAGGAAGCCACAGGCAAAGAAGAAAGCCGGCAAGCGTGTATGGAATTGTCATGGAAAGCAATCAGTGGGATGGAAGGTTACTGCATGCAAATCTGTCCAGCTCTGTCGGGGTTCCTGCCTGTGAGTCTACACTGTCATCACAATTCTGGTTTATGTTTTACCCAAAATAATTATCATGTGAGATAACGATTAGGAGCCTTGGCAGAAAAGGCAGAGGGAGTAGGCTCTGCTTGCAATCAAATTTGGCCTCTGGTGATGACATCCTGCCCTGTGCTCCAGGCCAGTCAGGGGCTGCAGAAACTATACTACATATGTGCTCCTTCCCCCAACCAGGAACTGTTTGAGGCCCAGGGAATGCCTTTATGTTAAAAAAAAAAAAAAAAAAATAGCTCTGCCAATCGAGGAAAATAACGAGACAAGTCTTAATCATTTTAGGATATTTATTTGCCAAAGTTAAGGATGTGCCTGGGAGACAGGCCTATTCCTTTCTCCAAAGGTGATTTTGAGGGCTCCAAATTTAAAGGGGAAAGGACGAGATATTGAGAAGCACACAGTTTTCACATAAACAAAAGGGGCAGAGGAAAACTGGGGAATGTGGCATTTTACATGACACAGATAAAATGGGGAGGGGAACATTCAGTTACGCGTTTGTGTCTGGTGGGCGGGGCTACTACATCTGTAAAGATAACCTATCAAGTTGCATTGCCATGGTGAAGTTTTAACAGCTCACCAGGAATTTCCTTGTGGGCAAAATATGAGGGAAGCGTGTAGCTTTTCATCTTGTAGCCATCTTGTTTAGGAACTAAAAGGTGGAGGCAGGTTTCTGTGACCCAATTCCCAGCTTGACTTTTCTCTTCAGCTAAATGAGTTTAGGGTCCCAAAATTTAATTTCCTTTCACAGCTCTGAAAACCACTGAATCTCTTAAATGGATAGCCATCACTAAGGTTTGTCTCAGATGCCCAAATTACATCCTCCCTGCTCCCAACTTTCTGCCACTGGCCGATCTGAAGCCTCGTGTTTCCAGGAACACTGATTTCAGCATGAACCTGTGGCCCACAGTGAACAAGCAGCTCTGCTTTTGTGGGCTGCTCTGCATCGTCCTTTCTGATCCCTGCATGCAGGACAAAAGAGCACCGCTTATCAAACAGGACCAGGCGCTTCCCTGGAGAGGCAGTTACTCTTGGAGTCTAATGAACCCCCAAGCTCCCACAGTTAGCCCGTGGGCTCCAGTCCAGCCTAGGTAATGTGGTCTTCCTCCTCCATGCTGAATCCGGGAAGGTCTGTGGGTCACTATGCCCATCAGATTTCTGTACTGTCAGAATGCAAGTGCATGTGTGTGTACACATACATGTGCAAGCACCAACTCACTCAGCTCTGACCTGACCATCCACAGGGTCTTGGCTATTTCTCCTATTTCTGGACAGATCTCCATGTTGTGATTTGACCTCAGGCCACTCTCAAGCCCTGCCATTGCCAGGGCAGATATATGGAGCCTGACATATAATAACCCATCTCCTTTCCTGTCAAAAGAATCCGTATCTAGACCTGGATAATCCAGTCAATGTCTTTTGCTTTCTGCTCTCACCTGCTGCCACCAGTGTGTACAGATCTTTACCCTAACCCCTAGTTGGCTAAATGGAAATCTCCAGTCCCTGTAGCATTGCTCTGGAGGAGGAAGCAGCCCAGCCCCAAGCTGCACCCCATGGTGAAGCTTCGGCCACCCTGAATCAACCCTACATGTTTCCCAGGCTCCTTATCATCACTCAGGCTGCGGAGCCAACCACCTCCCAGCAGACCCCTCCTCCAACACTGGAATTACAATTGAACAGGAGATTTGGGTAGGAACACAGATCCAAACCGTATCAATCATCATTTCTGAATTATAGTTTAAGTCCTTCCCAAACACGACAAATTAGTGCCTGAAGTAGAATATGAGGCGTCCCAGATTTACGAACACCCAGCTTATGCATTTTCCTAAATTCACAGTCACCAGCCCCTCCAGGAGCCCCCCAACAATTTATCCTGTGCATATGCAACACTCAGATCCCTCCTGCTTCCCTCTCAATTCCAGTTGCCAGATACATCTGCAACTTTGCTGGGAATTTTTCCAAGGAAGGGTCTCCCGCAGAAGCTTCAGAGGGACTGCAGCTGTGCCAGCACTTTGATTTTGCACTTCTGGCCCCCAGAGCTGTTTGAGAATAAATTTCTGGAGGCAGAAGCAGAGAATGGGAGAAATCCAGGGAAAGTAAGTGTGGTGGAGGGAACATCCCTTAGTGAAGGAAACCCCTCAGCAGCTGCCACGCCCTTGGTAGGGCCTCCTGAGCTCCACCCAAACAGAAGCATTTCACTTCCCCAGTCTGCCTGAAATTGCACTGGCTAAAGATGGCCTGGAGTGAAAAAGGAATTTGTAAAACAGGAGGGTTCATATAGCAGATGCAATTTGTTCCCTGCTCCAGTTTCAATTTCCCTCCTTTCTCTGTGCTAAAAGTTGAATTATTTCCCGTCCACCCACTAGATTTATATGTTGAATTCCTAACCTCCAGTACCTTATGTGACCACATTTGGAAATAGTGTCCTTGCACCTAGCAGATGTAATTAGTGAAGATGAGGTTCTACTGAAGTAGGCTGGATCCCTAATCCCATGTGACCGGTGTCCTTATAAAAAGGGGACAATGTGGATGCAGACACAAATGGAAAACATAGCTGGGCAAAGACAGAGCTTGGAGTTATGCTGCCACAGGCCATGAGACACTGGGCCAGGCAAGGAAGGGGTCTCCTGTAGAAGCTTCAGAGGGACTCCAGCCCTGCCGGAACTGTCATTTTGGACTTAGCCCCCAGAAAGGTGTGAGAATAAATTGCTGTTGTTTAAGCCCCCGAGTTTGTGCAACTTTGTTCCAGCAGCCCCGGACACTGTACACTCAGTGACAACAGAACTCTTGCAGTCTTGTGTTGGAGAGAAGCCCAATGCAAGCCACATCGCCTGCCTAAGCAGGAGAGTCCGAATCCATCAAAGCCACGGGGTGTGAGCCCTGGCCAGGACTCCTCAAAGGCAGCAGCTCCCTTTGATTTCAGGATGGTCAGATAACCAGGATTTGAACAATGAAATGTAACAACAATTCTTCTGAGGAGTTTCTGGAGGTTTCCATATTCTTAATATAGGACTCTGCCAGAGAGGTTTATCTCATTTAATTCTTGACCCCATGATGTCTGGCAATACATGAGATCACCTGGGACTGTATTGCCTTTGCTGTCTAGGCCAACGTGGGTCAGGGTTTTTGCCTTTGCAGCTGGAGGCATCCAAACTAATTAGGTAAGGAGACAGCTGCATCACCAATTCATGGAGTGCAGTTCAGCCACAGTGCTCCCCTCAGTAATCATGCTGAAATAAATGGCTCTGGGGGAATAAGGAGTTTGATCTGGGTTAAGAAGCTACAGGGATTTGCAGTGCATGCTTTGGGCTGGGGAAGAACGACTCCGCGGGAGGACAGTTGAAGGTGGATGGCAGCTCTCGGACCTGGGCACATCTGCTGGCTCACAGCAGGGAGGTCAGTACCTGGTGAGGGAGAAGGATAAACAGCCTTTTAAAAAAATTACTGGGGCCAGTAAAAATCTTATTTTTCCCCTTTACTGTTCCCCTCCTCCTCCTCCTCCTCCTCCTCTTGCCTCTCCTCCTGCCTCTCCTCCTCTTCATCCTTCTGGTCTGAGGCTCTCTTCTACCAGGCAACTGAAATGTTATATATATTTTTAAACTTTGGGGTAACTGTGGCTATTTCAATGTTTTTCAGTTGATTTAAGGTCCTTCTGTTCCATGGCCTTCCCCTGTGGCCACAGTGTTCTGAGCCGTGACCTTCCACACTGGCATCTGCTGAGACATCTGCACTACCACTTGGTCCTTGGCTGTGGGGTCCCTGCTTAGCTCCCTTCACATCTCCTCCTGTCTTCTGGCTGCCCCTGGCCAGATCCGCCCATTTGCCCATCAGCAGGGTTCATTGAGCGCTCCCTAGTGTCAAGAATTGGTCTACATCCTGTGCACTCTGAACAAGACCGAGTATTAGTTCACTGTTAATGGAGCACATATTCCCTTGAAGAGAAAGACGTGCAGACGGGTACATAACAGAATGGCTGGCAGGGGTAGAGTGATGTAAGAAACCAAGGTGTGCATACGTCTTGGAGAAAGCATTCCAGGCTAATGAAATAGCAAGGGCAAAGGCTGAAGGGAGAAGTTGGTTATGTCTGTGGAGTGGCAAGGACCCTGTTTGCTTGGAATGTATATATGTGTGTATTTGTATTTATGTGTGTATGTACACATACGTATGTTTGTGTGTGCACACATACAGTATACATAGACCCACACAATCCAGATTTCTTTTTTTTTTTTTTTTTTTTTTTTTTTTTGAGATGGAGTTCCTCTCTTGTTGCCCAGGCTGGAGTGCTATGGTGCCATCTCAGCTCACTGTAACCTCCACCTCCTGGGTTCAAGTGATTTTCCTGCCTCAGCCTCCCAAGTAGCTGGGCTTCAGGCACCCACCACCATGCCCGTCTAATTTTTGTATTTTAGTAGAGATGTGATTTCACCATGTTGGCCAGGCTGGTCTCAAACTCCGGACCTCAATGATCTGCCTGCCTCGGCCTCCCAAAGTGTTGGGATTACAGGAATAACCCACCACGCCTGGCCTACAATCCAGATTTTATGTTGTATAGTTAGTGTTGCATAACAACATTTTGGTCAATGATGGACCACATCTATGATGGGGACCTTAAGATTATAATGGAGCTATAATGGACAACATCCATCTAATGTATGTTATAATGGACAACATCCTAACATTGTTACTTAATACATGACTCTCTTGTTTGCGATGATGCTTACATAACAAACCTACTGCCCTGCCAGTGTACAAAAGCAGAGCGTACATTATATACACTATAAAATACTTAATAATAAATGACTATTTGTGGTTTATGTATTTACTATTTGTTTATAATTATTTTAGTCTACTCCTTCTACTTATAAAAAAAAAAAAAGTTAGCTGTAAAACAGCTCAGGCAGGTCCTTCAGGAGGTGTCCATAGAAGGCATTGTTATCATAGGAGATGACAGCTCCATGTGTGATACTGCCCTGAAGACGGCCAGCATGGAGGTGGAAGACAGTAATATTGATGACCCTGAACCTGTGTAGGCCCAACCTAATGTGTGCATCTGTCTTAGTTTCTAACGAAAAAGCTAAAAAAAATCCTTTTTAATTCAAAGAAAAAACCTCATAGAAAAAGGATTCAAAGAAAGAAAATAAATATTGTCGTGTAGCTGTACAAGGTGTTTGTGTTTTAAGCTACGTGTTATTACAAAACAGTCAAACATTAAAACAATTAAAAAGCTTATAAGGTAAAATGTTACAGTAAGCTAAGTTTAATATTGAATAAAGACAGTTTTCTATAAGTGTAGGGTAGCTGAAGTGTCCAGTGTTTATAAAGTGTGCGGTAATGGATGGTAATTTCCTAGACCTTCCCATTCACTCACCACTTACTCCCTAACTCACTTAGAGAAACCTCCCATTCTGCAAGCTCCATTCGTAGTAAGTGCCCTACACACGTGTACCATTTTTATCTTTCATACCATATTGTTACTGTACCTTTTCTATGCTTAGACATGTTTAAATATACAAATGCTCACCCTCATATGACAGTTGCCTGCACTATTTGGTATGATAGCATGCTGTACAGGCTTGTAGTCTAGGAACAATAGGCTGTACCATGTAGCCCAGGTGTGTAGCAAGCTATGCCATGTTTGTGTAAGTGCACTCTGTGTTGTTCACACAAGGATAAAATTGCCTAACAGACATATTTCTTAGTACACATTCCTGTCGTTAAGGCATAACTGTATGTGGAAAGGTTAGTCTATCCCGACTCTTTGCCATTACAACAAGGATGAAACATTTAATTCTACTTTACAGTTTGATCTACAGGTTAAAATTTCTTAGGTAGATAAATGTAACAGGTTTTTCTTATAGCATGCTTACAAAATAATTATCTCTCCCAAGAGTATGAATATTCTATATTTGTCATTTAACTCTCCATGCATAAGGAATTTATTGTGATGGAAATTATGAGTAGGAACTAGTATCTTTTCCAAATTACGAGCAGGAGCTAATATCTTTAAATGGTTAGTTAATTGTTCTAACCTAATTTGTTGAACAGCCCATCCAGTCCTTATATTTTGAAAGGCCAGTTTTGTTTTAGGATAAGATACTTTAGAAAATGGGCAGTCAAGTAAAACTTGGTTAGTTCTGCCAAATAGTAGCTGTGTAGCATGGGCAAGTTACTTAATCTCTCTGTGCCTTTGATATTTAATTCTCAGATTACCTCAGAGTACTGTTACAAGGCTTAAATGAGTAAATGTAGAAATATAAATTTTCTGGAATAAGGGAATGAAGTTGGGTCCCTCCTCACACCACTTACAAAAATTAATCA